>NC_079190.1:482893834-482986334 GCF_029499605.1 Hyla sarda | reverse complement strand
CACCAACTTTTATGGGGATAGGAATGTGGAGGAGGCCTGGCGGGAGTCCACTGTGTCCCTGGGCCGCAGCACATCTGCCCATTAAGTCTGGAAGACGTTTTTTAAATGATAAAAAGTGCCCTCTTTTTTTACTTGAGCCCCTGCCCTTCAAAATGTCTGTGCACGTCCCTGGTTGCTTTCCACTGCAGCTCAGCTGATGTTATGATGTCATTTTTTTTATTTTTTTTTTTGCTTGTTAAACCAATAAAATATTTGAAGAAAAAAAAAAAAAGAAGAGAACTGCAGGTCCATATCCGCCAGGTCCTCTGCAGGAGACCCAGATAGAATGCCTTGGCGGAGCTGAGAAGCCCAGACTGAAATGGCTTTCCACACCCAGGCAGAAGCAAATGTCAGAAGTAAGGAGGATCCTGCCGCTTCAAAGGTGAATTCGCCAGATTTTCAATTAGTTTGTCCGCCGGATCTTTGAAGGAAGCCGCGTCCGCCAGAGGCAGAGTAGTTGCTTTTGACAGGCGGGAGACAGGTGGATCTACAGTTGGTGGAGATGTCCATCTCGCAATGAGGTCCTTGGCAAAGGGGAACTGAGCCTGAATCTTCTTAGTGCCCTGAAAGCACTTGTCAGGATGTTTCCAGGAATTCTACAGCAATGCGTCAAATTCAGCATGAGAGCTGAAAGCCTTTGGTGCGGGACAGGAGCGATGAAAGGAAACTTCTGGAACTGCGTCCGAAGAACCTGGGTCCTCGAGGTGAAAGGTATCCCTTATGGCTGAGACCAAGGTGTCCACCATGCCGGCCATATCAGTTCAGTCCTCTGAGTCAGAAGCAGAACCTGAAGCCTCATCTTCCGGGTCCCTAGGAGAGAGGGAGCGGGTGGAGGCAGCCTTGGATGAAGACGATGCCGACCTGGTACGCAGATCTGGAGACCGAGAGCTGTGACCAGGAGAATTACCCTTGGGAGAGGGGCGCTGACGGGGTGCAGAAGTAGAAGGGCGATACCTATAAGGAGAGCGCCAGTTCCTGCTAGTGGACTCTGGAGAGGAGTCGGAGGACTGACCCCTATGACGCTTGTGAGAGTGCCTAAAATGTGGAGAGGGTGAGAGAGTCCCCCTAGAGGGTTGGCATAGGGAGGATCTCTCCAAAGCAGTCACCACAGAATGGGAGACCCGTGCTAAGTCAGAAATAGACTGGGAGAGGGAAGACACCCATTCCGGAGGGTGAGCAGAGCCCACGGGGTCTGGTGGAGTATCCTGGGTCCAGGAGGGACGGGGGGTGTGGTGGGGCAGACAGGACAGGTAGGTTCAGCCGAACCAGGCATTTTTGATTTGCATCCCGTTCAGGTATAATAGGTGACCAAGGTCCCTGGCACCTGACTGGAGGGAGCAACAGTTCTGGGTTGGGACATAAGTATTTAGAAAAAATACGTTGAAAAGGTCTCACCTGGCGTCTCACCTGGCGTCTGTGTCCCCCTGAAGAGAAGTAACAGCTGTGAGGAGAACTCCGGTCTGTAGCCGAGAGGTGGGGAAGGAGAACTGGCCAAAGAAACAAAAGGGGCCGTCCAGAGGCAGGATGCTTCTAATTGGCTGCACAGAGACCGCCGCGTGCGCTGATTGGTGGAAGAATCATCCTGTATTCGCGCGCATCGGCGCATAGGTTGCAAATCCCGCCGGTCAGGAGGAGGCGGGGCTAAGTCCCGGCAGAAGCCTGCAGCCATTAAATGAAATATCTCCCCAGACAGCTGGCGAATGCTATATAACAGGGGTCTCCAACCTGCGGACCTCCAGATGTTGCAAAACTACAACTCCCCTTGTAGCTTTGCAACATCTGGAGGTCCTCAGGTTGAAGACGACTGCTATATAATAAAGCATGAAGGAAGGGGGAGTCGTGGGCAGCGAGTGCGGCACTGCCGACAGAGGAAATGTGTGAATGAACCCGGCGCTCCATTCACATCGCATGAGATGCAGGCGAAGCAAAAGTGCCGGGCGTCTGAGAAGGAGCAGCCGGCTCAATAGTGAGAAATGTTCCCGGCAGTATAAAAAAAAATTAAATAGATAACCTCGTCCCACACCACAGACAACACCCCCCCTAATATCAGGATAGCCGAGGAGGCAGAAACCAATGGGAATAAAGGAGTGGGCACTGAATAGGGGAACTCCAGAGGTGCAGAATGTAGCAAACCTGCAAGAAAAAAGGGGAGAATTCTCACCTTGTCTGTAGAAACTTACCTATGAAGTCTTCAGTCAGCATTTAGTCACCTGCATCATGCCGGGCTGAGACAGCGAGACGAGCAGGGAAATAGGGGAACCCGGACCCATGAGGTACAACCCCAAGCGCTGACCGCTGGCCAAAAGGGGTTGACCATACATGACTCAATGTCTGTGCCCCTTCTTTGCAAATGGGGAAACAGTGAACACCGGGTTCCTGAGACCCCACCTAAAAAAGAAAAAAGAAAGGGAAAGAAAATTCTAACTAAACGTCCCTAACTAAAACATAAGAAATGAGCAACCAGGTCTGGAGAACATCAGACCAGCGTCTGCCTCCTACAGACACTAAGCTAAAATTGATTAGCTCAGGTGCCTGTAGGTGGGTATATCCTGCTGGGAGGGGCCGACTTTCTTGTTACCATAGTGTCAAGCCTCCTAGTGACAGCAGCATATACCCAAGGTCTATGTCCCCCAATGGAGCCGATAGAGAAAGGAAGGTGATTCAAATAAAAAAAAAGAAACACATAGTAAGCTTGTGCACAAATGCCAAAAACTTTCTTCTAGAAAAAAAATAGTTCCTGGCAGAAAAAAGTCCAGCACAGATAAGCAGACAGAGCAGAGCGATGACGCAAGCTGAGGCCAGGCTGTCACTCAAACTGAGAGGGCGTGATTACAGCCAGAGAAGATTGGACTAGGTAAGTATAGCTTCCGACCCAGGGGACTACTTAAAGGGGTACTCCGCCCCTCCAAAGAAGAGGGAATAAGATTTCTGATTGCGGGGGTCCCGCCGCTGGGAACCCCCGCGATCTCTCCTGCAGCACCCCCTGTCATCTGGCGCACAGAGCGAGCTTTGTTCCATGGCTGATTACTGGTGATGTTGGGGCTGGAGGATCGTGACGTCAGGAGGGGGCGGGGCAGTGATGTCACGATCCTCCTCTCTTCACCTGCCTCCTGACCGGCTCCAGAGATCTTCTCCTCTGCTCTGCCATCCGGCAGACCAGAGAAGTAGATTGTCAATATTACTGATCAGTATTAAAAATCAAAAAGATAGATATTAACTGTTACAGTTTAATAATGGGAATTAGTAACTTCCTCCAATAAAAAAATTAATTCCCCATCTTTTCCCATTTTACAAATAAAAAAATTGTAAAAATAAAATAAATCAACATATTTGGTATAGCAATGTGCAGAAAGTCCGAATCATAGAAATATAATGTTAATGACTCCATACGATGAACGGCACAAAACGTAAAAAGTCCAATGCTGACTTTTGATCACATCCCGGGGGAAAAAATAAAAATAAGAAAAAAAGGTATAAAAAGTAATCAAAAATCACATATACGCAAATGTGGTACCAATAGAACAACAAAGTGCCCATTCAAGCATAACTATATGAATAAAACATGTCCAGGGGTTAAATGTGAGTGCAGGTGCAGTGACCATGAAAAAAAATAAAATAAAAATTATATATATATATATATATATATATATATATATATATATATATAGTATCCTACTTACGGTACATATAAGAATCCGACCACAAATATATATATATATATATATATATATATATATATATTTGTGGTCGGATTCTTATATGTACCGTAAGTAGGGTACCATTTGCATGGATAATTCGGCCTGGGGTGTGCCTGGCTGGCCGTGAAGGGTATCCTATAGAAAGGGGGCAAAAATACATCAGTTAGGTAATGCATGAATTAATGGCTAAGTATAACCTACTTCATATGAACCCGAAATAGACAACATGCTCCAGTTACGTGTCAATGGAACAGAGCGATAAAAGTGCCCTAACTTACTTAACATCTAAGTGATAACTGACAAAGAGAAGCCCCTACCCAGAAGCTGGCTCAGCTGTTATAGAGCCGAAACCAAGAAGGAATTCTGGATATACCACTTGGCACTACTGGACGCATAGCGCCTACCAGAATGGTACTACCAGGGTGCACATGGATAAAGGTAACCCAAGTGACAGAGATAGGAAATGTTGGAGAATTGCTAGATAGACAGAAGGTACAATGGGGAAGATTTATCAAAGGATTTAGACTGATTTTTCCTGTCTAAATTTGTCGCAGAGAAAGTCGCAGTCTAAATATGTGCGACTTTTCTGCGACTTTTGCTGTAGAGGATTTTTAGAACATGATGCATGCAAGTCTATTTTAGACGGAAATGCATTGGAAAATGCATTGGTGCTGAATTCATCAAGTGCGACTTTTGTGCGACAAGTCGCATCTGCCCAAAATACGCTGAAATGTCAGACCATGTTGGAGCAGGTCTAAATGCAGTTTAAGCTGTAGACCCTGAAGTCTGAGCACAGAATTTATCAAGGGCTGCGAGACCTTTGATAAATTAGGAGCACAATAGACAGGAGACTACCACATACGCTGGTCTATAAGCATACCCAGAATAGACTAGATTAGGAAATGTCCCCCAATGAGTCGGTTAGATTGAGAAGTGGCCAAAACACAGACGTCAGTAGGTATTTAGATAGGTAGTGCGTGGAGAGAAATTTTTTTTTACATGTGTCCCTTGCTACACATATAAGTATTCCTATTGAACCATGCTATACATAAGTGACAACAAAAGAAAGACCCCCATAGACAAAACATGAAGGAATATAACATACTTCACCTGAAGTTTTGTGTACCAGTAAGGCAGTATCCTCATACTTGCAGGCGTAAAGAAGATAATTACTGTTAAGCCCTGAGGCTTATAGCAAAAGAAAATATACATGACCAGCAGGTTACAAAGACCAATATGGGCAAATTTACCAACATGTACACGTTTGACAAGACAAACATACAACAAAAGGCCCAGAAGCTACATCCACACCAAAGAACTTAACACTAAGACGTGTACAGCTAAGACCACAATCAGAGGCATAGTAACATACATAAGCGGAAGATAGAGATGACGACAACATGAGGCTCGTGGACTGACAGTGCAATCTGCCTCAGACAGAATCGTATGGAACTGTTACGCCGAGCGCTCCGGGTCCCCACTCCTCCCCGGAGCGCTCGCTTCTCTCTCGCTACCGCAGCGCTCCGGGCAGCTCCACTGACCCGGTGCGCTGCGATACCGTCTCCAGCCGGGATGCGATTCGCGATGCGGGTAGCGCCCGCTCGCGATGCGCATCCCGGCTCCCGTACCTGACTCGCTCTCCGTCTGTCCTGTCCCGGCGCGCGCGGCCCCGCTCCCTAGGGTGCGCGCGCGCCGGGTCTCTGCGATTTAAAGGGCCACTGCGCCGCTGATTGGCGCAGTGGTTCCAATTAGTGTGTTCACCTGTGCACTCCCTATTTATACCTCACTTCCCCTTCACTCCCTCGCCGGATCTTGTTGCCATTGTGCCAGTGAAAGCGTTTCCTTGTGTGTTCCTAGCCTGTGTTCCAGACCTCCTGCCGTTGCCCCCGACTACGATCCTTGCTGCCTGCCCCGACCTTCTGCTACGTCCGACCTTGCTTCTGTCTACTCCCTTGTACCGCGCCTATCTTCAGCAGTCAGAGAGGTTGAGCCGTTGCTAGTGGATACGACCTGGTCACTACCGCCGCAGCAAGACCATCCCGCTTTGCGGCGGGCTCTGGTGAAAACCAGTAGTGACTTAGAACCGATCCACTAGCACGGTCCACGCCAATCCCTCTCTGGCACAGAGGATCCACTACCTGCCAGCCGGCATCGTGACAGTAGATCCGGCCATGGATCCCGCTGAAGTTCCTCTGCCAGTTGTCGCCGACCTCACCACGGTGGTCGCCCAGCAGTCACAACAGATAGCGCAACAAGGCCAACAGCTGTCTCAACTGACCGTGATGCTACAGCAGCTACTACCACAGCTTCAGCAATCATCTCCTCCGCCAGCTCCTGCACCTCCTCCGCAGCGAGTGGCCGCTTCTGGTCTACGACTATCCTTGCCGGATAAATTTGATGGGGACTCTAAATTCTGCCGTGGCTTTCTTTCCCAATGTTCCCTGCACTTGGAGATGATGTCGGACCAGTTTCCTACTGAAAGGTCTAAGGTGGCTTTCGTAGTCAGCCTTCTGTCTGGAAAAGCTCTGTCATGGGCCACACCGCTCTGGGACCGCAATGACCCCGTCACTGCCTCTATACACTCCTTCTTCTCGGAAATTCGAAGTGTCTTTGAGGAACCTGCCCGAGCCTCTTCTGCTGAGACTGCCCTGTTGAACCTGGTCCAGGGTAATTCTTCCGTTGGCGAGTACGCCGTACAATTCCGTACTCTTGCTTCAGAATTATCCTGGAATAATGAGGCCCTCTGCGCGACCTTTAAAAAAGGCCTATCCAGCAACATTAAAGATGTTCTGGCCGCACGAGAAATCCCTGCTAACCTACATGAACTCATCCATCTTGCCACTCGCATTGACATGCGTTTTTCCGAAAGGCGTCAGGAGCTCCGCCAGGATATGGACTTTGTTCGCACAAGGCGTTTTTTCTCCCCGGCTCCTCTCTCCTCTGGTCCCCTGCAATCCGTTCCTGTGCCTCCCGCCGTGGAGGCTATGCAGGTCGACCGGTCTCGCCTGACACCTCAAGAGAGGACACGACGCCGCATGGAGAATCTCTGCCTGTACTGTGCCAGTACCGAACACTTCCTGAAGGATTGTCCTATCCGTCCTCCCCGCCTGGAAAGACGTACGCTGACTCCACACAAAGGTGAGACAGTCCTTGATGTCTACTCTGCTTCTCCACGTCTTACTGTGCCTGTGCGGATATCTGCCTCTGCCTTCTCCTTCTCTACTATGGCCTTCTTGGATTCCGGATCTGCAGGAAATTTTATTTTGGCCTCTCTCGTCAACAGGTTCAACATCCCAGTGACCAGTCTCGCCAGACCCCTCTATATCAATTGTGTAAACAATGAAAGATTGGACTGTACCATACGTTTCCGCACGGAGCCCCTTCTAATGTGCATCGGACCTCATCACGAGAAGATTGAATTTTTGGTCCTCCCCAATTGCACTTCCGAAATCCTCCTTGGACTACCCTGGCTTCAACTCCATTCCCCAACCCTGGATTGGTCCTCTGGGGAGATCAAGAGTTGGGGGCCCTCTTGTTTCAAGGACTGCCTAAAACCGGTTCCCAGTACCCCTTGCCGTGACTCTGTGGTTCCCCCTGTAACCGGTCTCCCTAAGGCCTATATGGACTTTGCGGATGTTTTTTGCAAAAAACAAGCTGAGACTCTACCTCCTCACAGGCCTTATGATTGTCCTATTGACCTCCTCCCGGGCACTACTCCACCCCGGGGCAGAATCTATCCTCTGTCCGCCCCAGAGACTCTTGCTATGTCGGAGTACATCCAGGAAAATTTAAAAAAAGGCTTTATCCGTAAATCCTCCTCTCCTGCCGGAGCCGGATTTTTCTTTGTGTCCAAAAAAGATGGCTCTCTACGTCCTTGCATTGACTACCGCGGTCTTAATAAAATCACGGTAAAGAACCGCTACCCCCTACCCCTCATCTCTGAACTCTTTGATCGCCTCCAAGGTGCTCACATCTTTACCAAACTGGACTTAAGAGGTGCTTATAATCTCATCCGCATCAGAGAGGGGGATGAATGGAAAACGGCATTTAACACTAGAGATGGACACTTTGAGTATCTGGTCATGCCCTTTGGCCTGTGCAACGCCCCTGCCGTCTTCCAAGACTTTGTTAATGAAATTTTTCGTGATCTCTTATACTCCTGTGTTGTTGTATATCTGGACGATATCCTGATTTTTTCTGCCAATCTAGAAGAACACCGCCAGCATGTCCGTATGGTTCTTCAGAGACTTCGTGACAATCAACTTTATGCCAAGATAGAGAAATGTCTGTTTGAATGCCAATCTCTTCCTTTCCTAGGATACTTGGTCTCTGGCCAGGGACTACAAATGGATCCAGACAAACTCTCTGCCGTCTTAGATTGGCCACGCCCCTCCGGACTCCGTGCTATCCAACGTTTTTTGGGGTTCGCCAATTATTACAGGCAATTTATTCCACATTTTTCTACCGTTGTGGCCCCTATCGTGGCTTTAACCAAAAAAAATGCCAATCCCAAGTCTTGGCCTCCTCAAGCGGAAGACGCCTTTAAACGGCTCAAGTCTGCCTTTTCTTCGGCTCCCGTGCTCTCCAGACCTGACCCATCTAAACCCTTCCTATTGGAGGTTGATGCCTCCTCTGTAGGAGCTGGAGCGGTCCTTCTACAAAAAAATTCTTCCGGGCATGCTGTTACTTGTGGTTTTTTTTCTAGGACCTTCTCTCCGGCGGAGAGGAACTACTCCATCGGGGATCGAGAGCTTCTAGCCATTAAATTAGCACTTGAGGAATGGAGGCATCTGCTGGAGGGATCAAGATTTCCAGTTATTATTTACACCGATCACAAGAACCTCTCCTATCTCCAGTCTGCCCAACGGCTGAATCCTCGCCAGGCCAGGTGGTCTCTGTTCTTTGCCCGATTTAATTTTGAAATTCACTTTCGGCCTGCCGATAAGAACATTAGGGCCGATGCTCTCTCTCGTTCCTCGGATGCCTCGGAAGTTGAACTCTCTCCGCAACACATCATTCCTCCTGACTGCCTGATTTCCACTTCTCCAGCCTCCATCAGGCAAACTCCTCCAGGAAAGACCTTCGTCTCTCCACGCCAACGCCTCGGAATCCTCAAATGGGGTCACTCCTCCCATCTCGCAGGTCATGCAGGCATCAAGAAATCTGTGCAACTCATCTCTCGCTTCTATTGGTGGCCGACTCTGGAGACGGATGTCGTGGACTTTGTGCGAGCCTGCACTGTCTGTGCCCGGGATAAGACTCCTCGCCAGAAGCCCGCTGGTTTTCTTCATCCTCTGCCTGTCCCCGAACAGCCTTGGTCTCTGATTGGTATGGATTTTATTACAGACCTACCCCCATCCCGTGGCAACACTGTTGTTTGGGTGGTCGTTGATCGATTCTCCAAGATGGCACATTTCATCCCTCTTCCTGGTCTTCCTTCAGCGCCTCAGTTGGCTAAACAATTTTTTGTACACATTTTTCGTCTTCACGGGTTGCCCACACAGATAGTCTCGGATAGAGGCGTCCAATTCGTGTCAAAATTCTGGAGGGCTCTCTGTAAACAACTCAAGATTAAATTAAACTTTTCTTCTGCATATCATCCTCAATCCAATGGACAAGTAGAAAGAATTAACCAGGTCTTGGGTGATTATTTACGACATTTTGTTTCCTCCCGCCAGGATGATTGGGCAGATCTTCTACCATGGGCCGAATTCTCGTATAACTTTAGAGTCTCTGAATCTTCCTCCAAATCCCCATTTTTCGTGGTGTACGGCCGTCACCCTCTTCCCCCCCTCCCTACTCCCTTGCCCTCTGGTTTGCCCGCTGTAGATGAAGTGACTCGTGATCTTTCCACCATATGGAAAGAGACCCAAGATTCTCTTTTACAGGCTTCATCTCGCATGAAAAAGTTTGCCGATAAGAAAAGAAGAGCTCCCCCCATTTTTGCTCCCGGAGACAAGGTATGGCTCTCCGCTAAATATGTCCGCTTTCGTGTCCCCAGTTACAAACTGGGTCCACGCTATCTTGGTCCTTTCAAAGTCTTGTGCCAAATTAATCCTGTCTCTTACAAACTTCTTCTTCCTCCTTCTCTCCGTATTCCTAATGCCTTTCATGTCTCTCTTCTTAAACCACTCATCCTCAACCGTTTCTCTCCCAAATTAGTTTCTCCCACTCCTGTCTCCGGTTCTTCTGACGTCTTCTCAGTGAAAGAGATACTGGCCTCCAAGACGGTCAGAGGAAAAAGGTTCTTTTTGGTGGATTGGGAGGGCTGTGGACCTGAAGAGAGATCCTGGGAACCTGAGGACAACATCCTAGACAAAGGTCTGCTCCTCAGGTTCTCAGGCTCTAAGAAGAGGGGGAGACCCAAGGGGGGGGGGTACTGTTACGCCGAGCGCTCCGGGTCCCCACTCCTCCCCGGAGCGCTCGCTTCTCTCTCGCTACCGCAGCGCTCCGGGCAGCTCCACTGACCCGGTGCGCTGCGATACCGTCTCCAGCCGGGATGCGATTCGCGATGCGGGTAGCGCCCGCTCGCGATGCGCATCCCGGCTCCCGTACCTGACTCGCTCTCCGTCTGTCCTGTCCCGGCGCGCGCGGCCCCGCTCCCTAGGGCGCGCGCGCACCGGGTCTCTGCGATTTAAAGGGCCACTGCGCCGCTGATTGGCGCAGTGGTTCCAATTAGTGTGTTCACCTGTGCACTCCCTATTTATACCTCACTTCCCCTTCACTCCCTCGCCGGATCTTGTTGCCATTGTGCCAGTGAAAGCGTTTCCTTGTGTGTTCCTAGCCTGTGTTCCAGACCTCCTGCCGTTGCCCCCGACTACGATCCTTGCTGCCTGCCCCGACCTTCTGCTACGTCCGACCTTGCTTCTGTCTACTCCCTTGTACCGCGCCTATCTTCAGCAGTCAGAGAGGTTGAGCCGTTGCTAGTGGATACGACCTGGTCACTACCGCCGCAGCAAGACCATCCCGCTTTGCGGCGGGCTCTGGTGAAAACCAGTAGTGACTTAGAACCGATCCACTAGCACGGTCCACGCCAATCCCTCTGTGGCACAGAGGATCCACTACCTGCCAGCCGGCATCGTGACAGGAACGCAGAAACGGATACAACATGAGGCTCGTAGATTGACAGTGCAATCTGCCTCTAACAGGGGCGTATGTGACGTGCAAAAACAAAAGACAAGAAACAAGAAAGTTTGTAATGTACAAAGGAATGACAACAATATGAAGGCTTGAGGATTGTCGGGCAGCCTATCTCTCCCGGGAGCATGTGACGTACGAAAGCATGTAAAGTGACAACTTAAAGCTTACCTGGAATGGAGAGGTCAAACTGACTGTAACAAGGTGTGTAAAATGACCAATGACCAAAAAGGAAACTATAAAGATGAGGCTTTACGGATTGACGACAGCAATCAGCCTCCGACAACACCGAACGTATAGGGCTAAGAGGTAAAACCAATCTGGTCATACCTGCTTGGGTATCCTAGGAATGTTGCCATTTATAGTGATGTTTACCATACCTGACCTGCCTACAAGAACAATGTGATGCTATAACAGCCTAATATGCCTGACTTAAGCACATGAAAACGTGAGTGTAATACTATGACCATAGCCTAATATACTTGACTAGTGCACATAACGTAAGCATAAAGTGACAGAGCTGAAAGCAAAGAATGGGACAATAACTTTGGAACATACACTGTAAGGAACTGTATGCATATTACCCTGTAGGGAAATGTAAGTATGTCACACTGTAGGAATCGTACGTATGTCACACTGTATGGTACTGTATGTATCGTATGCATGTCACAATGCAAGGAACTGTTTGCATAGTACCCTGTAGGGAACAGTATGAATGTCACTCTAGGTAACCGTATGTATTGTATGTGTCACTGTAGGGAACCATATGTATGTCCTACTATAGGGAACCGTTAATGTTGAAGCATGGTATATCACTTGAAGTAATGTAACGCCGTATAACATAAGCGAAATGCCTCTAACAGGGGCGTATGTGACGAACAAAACAAAAGACAACAAGAGGCTCGTAGATTGACGATACAATCTGCCCCAGACAAGAACGTTTGTAATGTACAAAGGAATGACAACAATATGAAGGCTCGAGTATTGTCGGGCAGCCTCTCTCTCACGGGAGCGTTTGATGTACAAAAGGCATGTAAGTGAGGACTTAAAGGTTACCTGGAATGGTGAGATCAAACTGGCCGTAGCAAGGCGTGTATAATGACCAGAAAGGAAACTATAAAGATGAAGTTATAGGATTAACAACAGCAATCAGCCTCCAACCACACCGAACATAAATAGCTAAGAGGTAAAACAACCTAGCGTACATGACGTAAGCATAACATGACAGAGCTGAACCAAAAACCGGGACAATATCTATGAAACATACACTGTAAGGAACTGTATGTGTATTACCCTGTAGGGAAATTCATGTATATCACACTGTATGGAACCGTACGTATGTCCCACTGTAAGAAGCTGTATGCATAGTACCCTGTAGGGAACGGTATGTATGTCACACTGTAGGGAACCGTATGCATAGTACCCTGTAGGGACCAGTATGTATATGATACTGTAGGGAACCGTTAACGTTGAAGCATGGTATATCACTACAAGTTACGTAAGCACCGTAAAACATCTCCGGAAACATCAAGGCGCTGTATATGAGCTTATAGTGACGTAGGCCCTAAACATTAATGTTCAACATAACAGCTAATTAACCACTAATACACAGTATATGTAAGCCAGAGTAACAAACACAAATTACCAGTGGTAAAAACATAGGCCCATATGTCAGCTAAAATAATGTTAAATGCCCAGTACATCTGCTACAGTAACATGAGCCCCAAGTAACATTAGTGTACCGTATATCAGTTATTAACACCACATAGCATATAGTTACTAGTTATGTAATGCAAATTATCAGCTTCAGTAACATAAGCACTGTATGACCACTATAGGGACAAAATGCACCACATCACAGCTATGGAATGTGACACGGTATTATATTAACACAAAGCCCAGTATATCAATAATACCAAAATGAGCACAGTATATATGCTATGGTATCAAAGCCTGGTACTGAATATCGATATAATAATGTGAATCACGGCATCAGCTCAGGTAACGCATGCCATGGGAACTAATGTAGCATAAATGTCAGTCATGTATGCACCATGTGACAGCTCCAGAAAGGTATACATCATTTTATGTAATGTGCCTGCTATAGGAATATTTGCGTAGTGTGAACGTTAGGGGGTAAAATGACTCAAGAGTAAACATAAGAGTAAAACGACAGCGCTGAACATGAAAAACGTGACCACAAGCCATGAAAACAATAATGTAAGAAACATTTGTGGGTCATATTGAAGGAAGATGTACATGTTAAACCACTAGGGAAGCATATGCACATACACCGAGTAGGAACCTGGAGTAATGCTGTGTTGCACACAAGCGTGGTATACTGTGTGGACATAAGCATGGAACACTATGTAGAAGGTAAAGCATGGTATCCTCTATGGGACATAGCATGGAACACTATGTAGAAGGTAAGCATGGTATTCTGTGGGACATAGCATGGAACACTATGTGGAAGGTAAGTGTGGTATACTGTGTGAGACATAAGCATGGAACACTATGTAGAAGGTAAGCGTGGTATACTGTGGGCATAGCATGGAACACTGTGGAAGGCAAGTATGGTATACTGTGTGAGACATAAGCACGGAACAGTATGTGAAAGGTAACCGTGGTATACTGTGGGACATAGCAT
The DNA here is from genome assembly GCF_029499605.1 of Hyla sarda. Classification (NCBI taxonomy): domain Eukaryota; kingdom Metazoa; phylum Chordata; class Amphibia; order Anura; family Hylidae; genus Hyla; species Hyla sarda. The sequence continues at coordinate 482,972,813 of NC_079190.1, read as the reverse complement.
GGAACACTATGTGGAAGGTAAGTGTGGTATACTGTGTGAGACATAAGCATGGAACAGTATGTGGAAGGTAACCGTGGTATACTGTGGGACATAGCATGGAACACTGTGGAAGGCAAGTATGGTATACTGTGTGAGACATAAGCATGGAACAGTATGTGGAAGGTAACCGTGGTATACTGTGGGACATAGCATGGAACACTATGTGGAAGGTAAGCTTGGTATACTGTGTGAGACAGAAGCATGGAACAGTATGTGAAAGGTAACCGTGGTATACTGTGGGACATAGCATGGAACACTATGTGGAAGGTAAGTGTGGTATACTGTGTGAGACATAAGCATGGAACAGTATGTGGAAGGTAACCGTGGTATACTGTGGGACATAGCATGGAACACTATGTGGAAGGTAAGCTTGGTATACTGTGTGGACCTGAGCACAGAACATTATGTGGAAGATAAGCGTGGTATACTGTGTGGGAACATATGGCAGTACACAGTTTTGCTCATTAACTTGAGTGGAAACACAATCATGGTGCAATTGTGAAGAATGTAGCCGTGACTCAGGAAGCTAAGTGAGGTCAGTACCCTGGATGAAATGAATACGTGTTATCCTGTACGAGCCGTATGCGTGATAAATGCAGGGAAACAGAGGCGTGTATGGTAACGTGTGGCACATTGTGAAATGAAAATGTGGAATACCATGTGGTATCATATGCAAGGACATCCTATCACACCTGACCTTCAACATGAACAACATATACAGGAGCAGTACCACAGCAGACACACATGTAGCCGTACCACAACAGACACATTCCCATATACAGGGACAGCTTATGCAAGTTACATAACCGGATAACCTGAACTGCACAACAAGAAATGTTTATCAATCACCTTCCTGAAGAACGTTACCCCTGGCAACCTTGCACGGACCCCGGGGATGCACCTCAGTAAATTGCAAGGCAGCACTCAGCAACTTCTCCTTACACACTGCTCCGCAATGTTCATATGACAGCGTGTGCGCCCATAACTAGTATGCAGTGTAGTTCATATAAATCCGCAGCACACAGGTCCAATATGGTGAAAAAGAAAAAACTTTATTCCATCATGTGAATGTCATACAGCGACGTTTCTGCTGGCTCTCCCAGCCTTTCTCAAGCTCATACAAGTGTTCCAAATCACCCATTTTATAATGGCAACAATTACAAAGTCAATTACAAAAAAATCTGTGAAAAACATAAAATACACAAAGTAAGGTAAACATCATACAATCCATAGTATACATAAATACGTGCGCATTATAACCATATATAATATTCACCTACATAGTGAAGTGATAACACACCTTTCTACTATATCCTTAATAAGGTTCTGATTGCAGTCTCAGAACATATGTGCACGTGTATTAAAAACAATTAAAATCAATACTTGCAGGCTATAAGGGAATCCCCACTCACCGCTATGTATATGTAAATCAGCGTGGAGGTATTCTACGGCACATATGCGCCGGAAATGTGTAGTTTCAGAACGAGGGTTGGGAGTGCGGAAGTTGCCATAGGTATACCAGACGCTGCGTTCCACTCATGGACGTCACGCTGTGCACGCGCACAGTCGGCCCGGCCATGATTTTCATGCGGACAGCGCCGGCATCACCATGGCAACTCAACTTCACCAATATACAAAAGATAATTCTTAACAAAAAATAGATAAAGACAATAAAGAGTGACAAATAATAAAAGAGAAAAAGAAAAATAATAAAAGAAATAAAATCAAATCAAGACTGCCCAGATTTGAACTCTCAGTACTTGTGGTGGCACCACATTCATTCACTCCTCTCCTTCTGCTCTGTGCTATTCAGGAAACCACAGTCAGCACAATGAAGTGTCCGGCCTTGGTTCACATGTGGTCCTGTCCATGGCAAAATCCATAGTCTGAGGACTTCAGCAAGTCCTGGCCACTAGTGTGCACAGAGCCCTAAAAAGAATTGGAGATTTAACCCATATCTAGGGATAATATTGCACTCAGTACACCGGCTTATGTCCACAAATCAAATAAAGTCATAATGAATAAATCATGTAAAAGTAAAATTAAAAATTAAAAATAAAATAACATAATAAAAAAATTAAAATAAAAAATTAAAATTAAAATCAAAAAAATGAAAAATTATTTTTAAAGAATAAGATTGAAGATGAGAAAAATGAAAGTAATCCAATAGTCAGAGGCTACTGATGATATTCGTGAGGTGCACTCCCATATCCCCTCTGAAACATATACACATGCAAAAAATATGAATAATAATCATAATTTATTAGATCAAAGCAAAACAATATGTCTTGTGTTCAGTGAGTGACGAAGTATTCCCATATGGCCTCTGCAAGACAAAGGAAGAGAGAAAGATTATTAGTTATTAAGTCTTTAACAGTAAAGATGTATATAGCACACTTGTAATAACCACTCTGATGCTAGTTAGTCCCCACCCTCAGGCTGAAGCATAGGGTACCTCATCTCCCAACCACCCTCTGTGGTGTTTTAAATTCAACGTTCAATCCAGATGGTTTTAAGGTGTTCAGATCATAGATCCATTTCAGTTCCAGTCTCTTGAGTCGGCCCTGTCTATCCCCACCTCGTCTCATGGGTGGCACATGGTCAATGACCATGAACCTCAGGTCTCTCTCACCAAGGTTCAGTTCAGTGAAGTGTTTAGATACTGGGAGATCCAGTTTCTTTTTGCGAATCGTATATCTGTGTTGATTCAGTCTTGTCTTGAGGTCCCATGTGGTCTCCCCAACATACAGGAGACCACATGGGCACCACAAGACATAGACCACATGAGATGTGTTACATGTTAGGTAATATCTGATTGGGTAATATTTTCCCGTGGACAGATGTGTGAATCTCTCACCTTTACACATCAGGCCACAGTTAGTGCATGACCTACATGGGAAACTTCCTTTTCTGATTGTAGTAAGGTATTGTTGACTGTCACTTTTTCTCAAAGAAATGTCAGTCCTCACCAACTTGTCCTTAAGGTTAGCTGAATGCCTATATGACATGGTTGGTGGGGATCTAAATTCAAGGATATTTGTGTGGCCCTCCAATATGTGCCAGTGCTTGCGGATGACTTTACCAATCTCTGGGGATATCTCACTATATGTAGTTACAAAGGTCAGGCAGGGATCCCTATGTGGTTTGACCTGTCCCACAGATGGACCTCTGTCTTGTACATTAATTCTAGATATTTGTTTGTCAATGAGTTTCTGCGGATAACCCCTCTCTCTGAAATTGGCTACCATTTTTTCCAGCGCTTTCTCAAATTTCTCATCAGTGTCCGTGATCCTCCTTGCCCTCAGTAGTTGACTATAGGGCAAGGAGTTCACCATCGGTCTAGGATGGCAACTTTCAAATTTTAACAGTGTATTACAGTCTGTGTCTTTTGTGTATAGGTCAGTTGACAACCGTCCATTGGATATAGTGAGTTTTACATCCAAAAAGCTCACAGTTTCTGTCGAGTGGGTCAGTGTAAAGCGTATTCCTGTGTCCCTGCTGTTAAGGTATTCCTGAAACAATAGTAATTCAGTTAATCCACCAGTCCAAATAAGAAACACATCATCTATGTATCTCCACCACTCCAGGATATACCTGGAGTGGTGGGACACATAGACGTGACAGTCCTCAAATCTTGACATAAAGATATTTGCGTACGTCCCCGCTTTTGTAAATAAAACTTGTTATTGAATAGAAAATAGTTGTTTTCCAGTATTATTCTCAGTAGGGAAACCAAAAAATCAATCTTCACCTCCGAAAATCCTGCTTGGTGTAGATAAGTGGATACAGCCTCTACACCCCCATCATGCTGGATGGCAGTGTAGAGGCTCACCACATCAAACGATGCAATAATCGTTCCCTCTGGTATTTGAAGAGTCTCAATTTTTTGTAAAAAGTCAGCTGTGTCTCTGATATAAGATCTCGCCTTTACTGCAAACGGTCTCCAAACTTTGTCAAGAAAAACAAAAATCTTCGAAGTAATCGAGTTCCTGCCTGAGACAATTGGACGACCGGGTGGATTCCCCCGGTCTTTGTGAACCTTAGGTAACAGATATAGCAACGGTGTTACTGGAAACAGGACTATCAAAAATTTCTGAATCTCTTCATCAATCAATCTGGCACCCAGACCCCTCTCAATAACCACATTAATCTTTTCCTCAATCGCAAACTTTGGGTCACCTGATAAACATTGGTACACTTCTGTATCATTAAGTTGCCTGTAGGCCTCTAGAATTGGAACCCCTGACCAAGGTCTGGTTCTGCGTGCACCCACAGATATTGAGCTCAAGGGAGTGCTGTTTCTCTTTGGATTACTAGTATGCAGTGTACCTAAAGCAGGACTTGTGCACAGATGCCGCTCTGCAACACTTACATGCCGCATGTATGCCAGTAACCATGGTGCCAAGTAAACAAAGTGGGCTCGTGCACATGTAATACCTAGCTAGCCGCCCGCTGCATGGCTGCCTGGACTGCCGAGCCCACGAAGTGAACATCTGTACCTGCTGTAGTGACAAACGTTACGATGGTGCAGGCAAGCTGCGCTCTTACCTGACCCCTGTACCTGATGGAGGGGGAATGTAGGAACAGGAAGTGACCACTGGCCTAGACAGGAAATCAATCAAAATGACACCTTGCATGCTGTCGACAGCACCTGTGTGAAAGAGGTGGGTATTTAAGGACCAGACTCCTCCCACAAATTAGGTTAACTGTTTCAGCTAACCACCACATATCACCCACCTCTATTAGGTGTATATAAGGTGCCTTGGATGTTTCAGACCTTGCAATGCCTGCTGTACTGTTCACACAGAGGCATATTCATAGTGTAGGGTCCGTCCCAGAATGAGGTCACCTTACCATGGTGGGACGGTCCACGCTATTTGGCCGCCAAATTTGCAAGCTAAGTACCTCATAATTTCATAGTTTCATATTCTCATTTATTGCACTACAGCTGTATAGCTTTTCATGTTACATCTATATACTCATGTTTTATCTATATACTCATGTTTTATCTATATCTTTGTGCTAGCAGTGTGCTGCTGTATTCTCCTGTTGCTGTATATTTAGCCCAGCAGCCTGCACCTGTAAGCCAGGTCTTTACAATAGTTTGGAATCAATAGTGCTGGCCAACTTATTCTTTGGTTGAATTACACATATGGGGGAGTGGCTACCTCCATGTTGCCTCTTGCACTCCACCCACCTTTATTAGGTGTATATAAGGGGCCTTGGATGTTTCAGACCTTGCAATGCCTGCTGTACTGTTCACACAGAGGCATATTCATAGTGTAGGGTCCGTCCCAGAATGAGGTCACCTTACCGTGGTGGGACGGTCCACGCTATTTGACCGCCAAATTTGCAAGCTAAGTACCTCATAATTTCATAGTTTCATATTCTGATTTATTGCACTACAGCTGTATAGCTTTTCATGTTCCATCTATATACTCATGCTTTATCTATATACTCATATTTTATTTATATCTTTGTGCTAGCAGTGTGCTGCTGTATTCTCCGCTTGCTATAATCTTTTTTTATTTTACCCCTTTAGGACCACAGGGTTTTTCATTTTGGCACTTTCAATTTTCTACCTGCAGACTCCTATAAGGGCTGTTTTTTTCACCACATACTGTACTTTGTAATGATATCAATAATTTCACTCCAAAATCTAGAAAAAGAAATATTTGTAGGGCAATATTGAAAAAAACAAACACCATTTTGAAACTTTTAGGGGCTTCCGATTTTACACAGTGCACTTTTCGATAAAAATGACAACTTATATTTATTCTGTAGCTCCATACGACCCTCAAAAGATGCAAAATTGCGGTCTTCTCTTTAATTTCCTGCTGCAAATAATAATTTTTTTTGGTAGTACCGTACATTTTATGTTAAAATGAAAGGCTTCATTACAAAGTACAGTTGGTCGCAAAAGAAACAACAACTCATATGGGTCTGTGGGTGGAAAATTTAAAAGATTTATGACTCTTAGAAGGGGAGGAGGAAAATAATAAAAATGTTATAATGAAAATTTACTGTGTCCTCAAGACTAAAAAGGGCTGTAACACTGAAGGGGTTAAAACTGTAATCTTCAAATCCTTTGTAAACCCCAGTATATAACTGTACATAGTGTAAGTAAAGTACAGTACAGCCATTACAATGGATACACATACACGTGATGTCATCTGCTGTGACATCACACATCAAAGAGACTTTCTCCAGGGTAGAATCCAATCCCTAACACTTATTTCCTCGGTTCGGCGGGTGAACACGTTCTCCTACTAGACCTGCGCTTATTTTGCAAATTGAAGAGAATTTTGTCTATTTAGGCAAAAGGATCCTGTAGGGACGGCGACCATGAAGCTAAGAGGTAGGAATAATGGAAACTTCCACAATTTCTGTTTATAAATGGATTTAACATGAATGTATTAGTGTAAAGTTAATATAGTACAGTTCCGAACACTTGGAGCGGGCGGTGGGGGGCGTGATGTCACGGCCACGCCCCCTCAATATAAGTCTATGGGAGGGGGCATGCTCTCCCATAGACTTGCATTGAGGGGGTGTGGCATGACCTAACGAGGGGCGTGACTGTGATGTTACGACCCCGTCACCCAGCGTTCTGAATGAAGGCTGGGTGCTGCACAGAGATCGCTGGGGTCCTAGCCGCGGGACCCCTGCGATCAGACATCTTATCCCCTATCCTTTACATAGGGGATAAGATGTCTAGGGGCAGAGTACCCCTTTAAGTCTCTTACAGCAATTGGGTAGAGGTTTACTCCTGTGAGATAAATGATTTGTGAATCAATGTTTTACACATAATAGTCACACATAAATTTACAAAAAGCTTCCTACAGTGTTCAATGACCATACTTTGTGTGAATATATATATATATACATAAATACATGAATGAATACAGATTTAATATATTGTATCCTGTCACTATTTTGCAGATATCCCAGTTCTCTCTGTGCCTGTCGTGTGTCTCATACATTATGTGACGAGTTTCCTTTGGCGGTATACTAACCTATATCATTATAAGGTCACTCCACCATATTATGAGATCCATAAAATACCTGGGAAGAAGATTAAGCACCGTGGTCAGCGAGCAGATGTGGCTATTGACATGGCTTTAGGTGACAATTCAGACCCACATGAATCCAGGCACAGCGATCATGTGACAGTCACCATGGCGGATAACCAGATGGATTTACCAACAACCTCTGAAGATGCCTCGGAGCCCAAAGTGTCTTGGCTGCAGCGGACTTGGCAATATGCTAAAAGCAAACTGAAGTGGTCCAATTATGTATCCAATGTGTGGGTTGGAGCATGGGCCATGGCCAAATGGACAGTAACCGGCATGATGACCACATTCAAGATGCCATTTTACTTCCTACATACACAGCTAAGAAGTATTACAGCAAAGGCCATTGACGATCAGTGTGAACCAATTTAACAAGATGCTGATTGGGTCACACAAGATCTACATATGGTTGGGGGTGGGGGTGGGGAGGAGCCCGAAATGCAGCCACCTCCACGTGGTGGGCTCTGGGTCACTTGATACATTAACAAGTGAGCGAGGAGCTGCATAATTCAAGGCACATTTCCCATATTGGACATACAGCTTGTAATGGAGACAGAAGATATTGTCCACATGGATTTTGCACATAAGTGGGAAAACAAGCCCCCCTATTGGATGATTAAGGAATCAGAGATCTGTAGAAGGGGAGAGGTGGATTCCCAGGAATGGAGGATGACAATATATCTCTAGCATAATATCTCTGGATAAGTGAATATGGTAGAAACAGTATCATTATTATTATTACTATTATTAACCCCTTAAAATGAGAACTCCGCTGCTCAGCATTTGAAACAAACTGTTCCAAACACTGGAACTGGTGCCGGGAGCTAGTGACGTCATAGCCCCACCCCTTCATGATGTCACACCCACCCCCTCAATGCAAGTCTATGGGAGGGAGCATGGTGGCTGTCAAGCCACCTCCCATAGACTTGCATTGAGGGGTGGGGTGTGACATCATGAGGGGGCGGGGCTATGACATCAGGAGCTCCCAGCACCAGCTCCAGTGTTCGGAACAGTTTGTATCAAATGCTGAGCAGCAGAGTACCCCTTTAAGAACCTGAGGCGTAAATGTACATTACGGCGCCGTCTTCTGGGATCACCACATCTCTGGACGTGGTGATTGGGCCGGGATGGCTGCTGTTATCTAACAGCAGCAACCTCGGCATACCACCCAGGGGGGTCCCGAGACCCCCCCTTGTAGGCGATCGCTGTGATTCATCAGTCAATTCTGACCGGTGAATCACGGTTTTTCCAGGCCAATTGGGTCACTGATGACCGAGGAAATGTGGGTGATTGGTGCTGACCGAGACAGCACCAATCACCATTGTACAGCTGGAGGGCAAGAGCGGGTACCGACCGTGTAGTGTGCAGCGGCGAGTATCGCTTACTGGCACAGCAAGAAATGACTGGTGAGGTGAGGCCTGTGTGCCTCCTACTGTTTCCTAACTACAACTCCCAGCATGCACAGCCAAAGGGCAAGCTGGGAGTTGTAGTTATGTAACAGGTGGATGCACACAACTACAACTCCCAGCATGCCCTTCGACTGGCCAGGCATGCTGGGAGTTTTAGTTCAGCAACAGCTGGAGACACCCTGGTGGGGAAACACTGTGCTATACAGATGCAGGGGGGCCGGTATGAGAATAGCTCTTAGTGTAAGATTATATGGGAATGGGAATTCAAGTAGAGAAAGACATGGTCGCACATCCACAATATGGATTTTTATCTACAGGGTGCGCCATTTCTATGGATACACCTTAATAAAATGGGAATGGTTGGTGATATTAACTTCCTGTTTGTGGCACATTAGTGTATGTGAGGGGGGAAACTTTTCAAGATGGATGGTGACCATGGCGGCCATTTTGAAGTCGGCCATTTTGAATCCAACTTTTGTTTTTTCAATAGGAAGAGGGTCATGTGACACATCAAACTTATTGGGAATTTCACAAGAAAAACAAAGATGTGCTTAGTTTTAACGTAACTTCATTCTTTCATGAGTTATTTACAAGTTTCTGACCACGTATAAAATGTGTTCAATGTGCTGCCCATTGTGTTGGATTGTCAATGCAACCCTCTTCTCCCACTCTTCACACACTGATAGCAACACCGCAGGAGAAATGCTAGCACAGGCTTCCAGTATCTGTATACACTGCTATATACTACTACATACACCGCAGGAGAAATGATAGCACAGGCTTCCAGTATCTGTATACACTGCTATATACTACTATATACACCGCAGGAGAAATGCTAGCACAGGCTTCCAGTATCCGTATACACTGCTATATACTACTATATATACCGCAGGAGAAATGCTAGCACAGGCTTCCAGTATCCGTATACACTGCTATATACTACTATATATACCGCAAGAGAAATGCTAGCACAGGCTTCCAGTATCCGTATACACTGCTATATACTACTATATATACCGCAGGAGAAATGCTAGCACAGGCTTCCAGTATCCGTATACACTGCTATATACTACTATATATACCACAGGAGAAATGCTAGCACAGGCTTCCAGTATCCGTATACACTGCTATATACTACTATATATACCACAGGAGAAATGCTAGCACAGGCTTCCAGTATCTGTATACACTGCTATATACTACTATATATACCGCAGGAGAAATGCTAGCACAGGCTTCCAGTATCCCTAGTTTCAGGTGCTGCACATCCCGTATCTTCCCAGCATAGACAATTGCCTTCAGATGACCCCAAAGATAAAAGTCTAAGGGGGTCAGATTGGGAGACCTTGGGGGCCATTCAACTGGCCCACGACGACCAATCCACTTTCCAGGAAACTGTTCATCTAGGAATGCTCGGACCTGACACCCATAAAGTGGTGGTCACCATCTTGCTGGAAAAACTCAGGGAACGTGCCAGCTTCAGTGCATAAAGAGGGAAACACATCATCATGTAGCAATTTCGCATATCCAGTGGCCTTGAGGTTTCCATTGATGAAGAATGGCCCCACTATCTTTGTACCCCATATACCACACCATACCATCAATGTTTGTGTTCCAACAGTCTTGGAGGGATCTATCCAATGTGGGTTAGTGTCAGACCAATAGCGGTGGTTTTGTTTGTTATCTTCACCATTCACATAAAAGTTTCCTCATCACTGAACAAAATCTTCTGTGTAAACTGAGGGTCCTATTCCAATTTTTGTTTTGCCCATTCTGCAGCACCTGAAACTACAGATACTGGAAGCCTGTGCTAGCATTTCTCCTGCGGTGTATATAGTAGTATATAGCAGTGTATATGGATACTGGAAGCCTGTGCTAGCATTTCTCCTGCGGTGTATATAGTAGTGTATAGCAGTGTATACGGATACTGGAATCCTGTGCTAGCATTTCTCCTGCGGTGTTGCTATCAGTGTGTGAAGAGTGGGAGAAGAGGGTTGCATTGACAATCCAACACAATGGGCAGCACATTGAACACATTTTATAAGTGGTCAGAAACTTGTAAATAACTCATGAAAGAATAAAGTTACGTTAAAACCAAGCACATCATTGTTTTTCTTGTGAAATTCCCAATAAGTTTGATGTGTCACATGACCCTCTTCCTATTGAAAAAACTAAAGTTGGGTTCAAAATGGCCGACTTCAAAATGGCCGCCACGGTCACCACCCATCTTGAAAAGTTTCCCCCCTCACATATCCTAATGTACCACAAACAGGAAGTTAATATCACCAACCATTCCCATTTTATTAAGGTGTATCCATATATATGGCCCACCCTGTACTTGCTTCTCAGCATAATTTCAAAAACTATCAGGTTGTTAGTATATATTTTGATCAAAAAGTACAAGCCCACTCGCCACATCAAGGCCACCTATTTAGAGTGGGTCCCTAATGTCCCTAGCATAAAATGGCGTAGCACTGGGCGGCGACCACCACCGCTGTAACACCAGTGCCCACAGGGGGAAAGGCCCACTGGCAGAGCGGCCCCAATGCCACTCAAACCAGTCCCTGGGCCGCGCCCCCCACAATCACGGTGCCACGGCAGCAACAGACGCCGCACAGCACCACACCAGTGTGAACAGGGTCTAAAAGCTCACTTACCATATGCTCCCAGTCATACTGGGAGACTGCTAGAAAAGAAAAGGCCCTTGTGTAGCTACCTGCTACTTTATAGAGGGTTGGGCTGAGGGGGTGGGGCGGAGTGCTGTATACTAACAACCTGTTAGGTTTTGAAATTATTCTGAGAAGCAAGTAGATCAAAATACAAATGGTGGATGTGCGGCTATGTTTCTCTATTTGTGTAGTACATTTGTAGTCTCTCCGTTCTTCCATGGCCTGCACTCCACTCCACCCATTCGGCCCAGGCGTTATTAATTAGCAGGAGACTGCATAAGGGTTTCCTCCTAACATTCTCCCAGCCCTCTGGCAGGGAGCACATGGTAAATGTTCACACAGGCAGGGCCGGACTGGGTGTGAAAACCAGCCCTGGAAAAAATTACATACCAGCCCCATAGTGTTGCGTCATTATACCAGCACGTCGTCATTTTCTTGCTCATAAAATGTAAAATCATGCCTTTTAAAGCATATTAGTTTCCCCACATTAGGTGCAGTATAGTTCCCCCCACATTAGGTGCAGTATAGTTCCCCCCCACATTAGGTGCAGTATAGTTCCCCACATTAGGTGCAGTATAGTTCCCCCACATTAGGTGCAGTATAGTTCCCCACACATTAGGTGCAGTATAGTTCCCCCCACATTAGGTGCAGTATAGTTCCCCACACATTAGGTGCAGTATAGTTCCCCCCACATTAGGTGCAGTATAGTTCCCCCCACATTAGGTGCAGTATAGTCTCCCACATTAGGTGCAGTATAGTTCCCCCCACATTAGGTGTAGGATAGTTCCCCCCACATTAGGTGCAGTATAGTTCCCCCCACATTAGGTGCAGTATAGTTCCCCCCACATTAGGTTGGCAGTATAGTTCCCCCACATTAGGCTGGCAGTATAGTTCCCCCACATTAGGCTGGCAGTACAGTTCCCCCACATTAGGTGCAGTATAGTTCCCCCACATTAGGTGCAGTATAGTTCCCCCACATTAGGTGCAGTATAGTTCCCCACATTAGGTGCAGTCACTGAGGACAAGCAGGGCTCTGTACACCGAGGACAAGCAGGGCTCTGTACACCGAGGACAAGCAGGGCTCCGTACACTGAGGACAAGCAGGGCTCTGTACACCGAGGACAAGCAGGGCTCTGTACACTGAGGACAAGCAGGGCTCTGTACACCGAGGACAAGCAGGGCTCTGTACACCGAGGACAAGCAGGGCTCTGTACACCGAGGACAAGCAGGGCTCTGTACACCGAGGACAAGCAGGGCTCTGTACACAGGGGACAAGCGGGGCTCTGTACACTGAGGACAAGCAGGGCTCTGTACACTGAGGACAAGCAGGGCTCTGTGCACTGAGGACAAGCAGGGCTCTGTACACTGAGGACAAGCGGGGCTCTGTACACTGAGGACAAGCAGGGCTCTGTACATCGAGGACAAGCGGGGCTCTTTACACCGAGGACAAGCAGGGCTCTGTACACCGAGGACAAGCAGGGCTCTGTACACCGAGGACAAGCAGGGCTCTGTACACCGAGGACAAGCGGGGCTCTGTACACAGGGGACAATCGGGGCTCTGTACACTGAGGACAAGCAGGGCTCTGTACACTGAGGACAAGCGGGGCTCTGTACATCGAGGACAAGCAGGGCTCTATACCAGAGGACAAGCAGGGCTCTGTACCTGAGGACAAGCAGGGCTCTGTACACTGAGGACAAGCGGGGCTCTGTGCACTGAGGACAAGCAGGGCTCTGTGCACTGAGGACAAGCGGGGCTCTGTACACTGAGGACAAGTGGGGTTCTGTACACTGAGGACAAGCAGGGCTCTGTACACTGAGGACAAGCGGAGCTCTGTACCTGAGGACCAGCGGGGCTCTGTACGAGAGAGAGAGCAGCCAGGGTGGCGGGCGCACTGATCGGTGGCACAGTGAACTCCGACGTTGCGCTGCTGCGCTTAGACGTGAGGTCACGTCAACCCCACGGTGACGTGACCTCACGTCTAAGCGCAGCAATGCGCCACGCCAGAGCTCAAAGTGCCTCTCCCTGGCAGCCGACCACCCAGGGCCGTAAGTAAGAAGCAGGGCCGGCCTGGGACAGTGCAGGGCCGGCCCTCTTTGTCTGATAAGATTTTTATTGCCGGCACCAGGCGGCCTATGCGGGCCGCCTGTGTAGCCCGCTATGGGCTGGTGCAAGGATTTTTGCGGCCCTAGGCGAAAGTTAATTTTGCCGCCCCCTTGACCCCGCCCTTTTACTCGCCCCACCATACTACTGGGCTGACACACTGTAACAAACCCTTTCCTCATGTAATCTCCTTACTACTGGGGTTACACACTGTAACAAACATCCTCCTAATGTAATCTCCTTACTACTGGGGTGACACACTGTAACAAACCTCCTCCTCATGTAATCCCCTTACTACTGGGGTTACACACTGTAACAAACCTCCTCCACATGTAATCTCCTTACTACTGGGGTGACACACTGTAACAAACCTCCTCCTAATGTAATCTCCTTACTACTGGGGTGACACACTGTAACAAACCTCCTTCTCATGTAATCTCCTTACTACTGGGGTGACACACTGACAAACCCTCTCCTCATGTAATCTCCTTACTACTGGGGTGACACTGTAACAAACCTCCTCCTCATGTAATCTCCTTACTACTGGGGTGACACACTGACAAACCCTCTCCTCATGTAATCTCCTTACTACTGGGGTGACACTGTAACAAACCTCCTCCTAATGTAATCTCCTTAGAACTGGGGTGACACACTGTAACAAACCTCATCCTCATATAATCTCCTTACTACTGTAGTGACACACTGTAACAGACCCCCTCCTCATGTAATCTCCTTACACAAGCATAGCATACAGTATAAAGGGACTCAACAACCAGTATCTGTGTATCTATAGGGGGATTAGATACACAGCTCCGCAGACAATATCTCACATAGAGCGATTAGATAAGTGTTTACCAACCAGGGCGCCTCCAGCTGTTGCAAAACTACAACTCCCAGCATGCCCAGACATCTGGAGGCACCCTGGTTGGCAAAAACTAATATAGAGGTATATACCAGCTGTATACAGATCTGTATACCATATAAGTGATTACAGTTACATTTTGGGACTCACAATTACATCTCTTCTGATCAGCGTCGTCCTCTTTCCTTTTCTTCTCCATCCGGCTCAGACCGCCATGGCGTCTTCTTTCAGCCAAAACTTCATCTCTTCAGCATCTGCAGGACAAACCTGTTAGACTCTGCATTTTTCCAGCGCTCTCTATTGCCGATCCCCCCTCCTGCCCCCCTGTGCGATTTCATTAACTCCCCCCCTCCTCTCCCTTACATGAGGAGGTTTGTTACAGTGTGTCACCCCAGTACTAAGGAGATTACATGAGGAGGTTTGTTACAGTGTGTCATCCCAGTAGTAAGGTGATCACATGAGGAGGGGGTTTGTTACAGTGTGTCACCCCAGTAGTATGAAGATTACATGAGGAGTGGGTTTGTTACAGTGTGTCACCCCAGTAGTAAGGAAATTACATGAGGAGGTTTTTTTTTTTACAGTGTGTCACCCCAGTAGTAAGGAAATTACATGAGGAGGAGGTTTGTTACAGTGTGTCACCCCAGTAGTAAGGTAATTACATGAGGAGGAGGTTTTTTACAGTGTGTCACCCCAGTAGTAAGGTAATTACATGAGGGGAAGGTTTGTTACAGTGTGTCACCCCAGTAGTAAGGAAATTACATGAGGAGGGGGTCTGTTACAGTGTGTCACCCCAGTAGTAAGGAGATTACATGAGGAGGAGGTTTGTTACAGTGTTTCACCCCAGTAGTAAGGAGATTACATGAGAAGTGGGTTTGTTACAGTGTGTCACCCCAGTAGTAAGGAGATTACATGAGGAGGAGGTTTCTTACAGTGTGTCACCCAGTAGTAAGGAGATTACATGAGGAGGAGGTTTGTTACAGTGTTTCACCCCAGTAGTAAGGAGATTACATGAGAAGTGGGTTTGTTACAGTGTGTCACCCCAGTAGTAAGGAGATTACATGAGGAGGAGGTTTCTTACAGTGTGTCACCCCAGTAGTAAGGAGATTACATGAGGAGGCAGGGGAGGTTTAATGAAATTAACACTCCTCCACCCCTGTACAATTTCATTAACACACTCCCCTTCCTCCCCACCTCTGCATGATTTAATTGACCCCCCACCCCTGTACGATTTAATTAACCCCTCCACCCCACCCCTGTACGATTTAATTAACCCCCCACCCCACAACGACTTAATTAACTCCCCACTCCACTAATCCCCCCTCCCCAGCTGCCGTCTCACCTGCTCAGATCAGTCAGGGCAGCGGGCAGGCAGGAGGCAGCGTGTCTCCTCACCAGTGTGTCTCACAGCTGGGCGCGCACTCCGGTGATGACGAGTGACGTCCCCCTGTGCAGCGTCAGGGGCGTCACTCGTCCTCCAGTGCCGGCCCGCCGCAGGCCAATTAGAATGGTGAGCACGGCGGTAGGGTGATGCGGGGGGGATGGGTGGTTTCTCAGTCCTGCTCCATTCCTGTATTAACATGCGGGACGGGCAGGGCATGTTTTGAGCTGGAGCGTGCGGCTTTTCGCTTGCCGCGCTCCTCAAACATGGGACAGGGATATTATATGGGCTTTGCTGGGCAGTTGCAGCTACAGGCAGAGCGGCGCGCTATAGGCAAAACCGGCCCTGAGCCCGCTGGACCTATTTTCATGTAGGGGCATGGAGCCCCTACGTTAATCCGGCCCTAAAGCAGCCCCAGGCCCAGCGGCCCACTGGGATAATTCCCGGTATCCTGGTAGGCCAGTCCGGGCCTGCACACAGGTGAGGTGCTCTGTGTCGACCATTGTCGACCAGCTTTGTCTGTGGGGCTGCCTGGCCACTGGGTCGCTCCCCCTGTGGGCATGGTGTCTCGGAGGCGGTGGTCGCCGCCCCCATCGCTACTCCACTGTCAGGTTAGGGACCCACTCTGACTAGGTGGCCTTGACGTGGCGAGTGGACTTGTACTTTTTGATCAAAATGTATACTAAAAACCTGTTAGTTTTGAAATTTATGCTGAGAAGCAAGTAGATCAAAATACAAATGGTGGATGTGCGGCTGTGTTTCTCTTTGTGTTGTACGTTATATGGGAATGGTCCTAACCTTGGAAGTGGGAACTTAATGCAGATTCCATTTCTTTGGAGACAAAAGCAACACGAGTCGTGTCTCATTTTCCTCCTCCGCTGCTGCTGAAGCCTTCCTCATCTATGCCATCTCCAGAGTTTTTGTGATCTGGAGTATTGTTATTGGAAGTCTCCTTGGAAGCTCTGGAAGACGGATATCATGGTAGAGGCGTCTGTACCGAGAAACAAAGTTCCAGAAAAAACTTTTTGAAGGAGATTTATCATTCTTTTCAAAGTTGATCCCCCACTCTGCCCGCCCCTAGAAGTCGGGCAGAGCGGAGGAAGAGGATCCCGGGAGCTGCATGGGGACGGCGGAACATACCTGTGGGGGGTGGGCACGGCTGTAAGGACTGGGACCGGCGGCAGGCACACATGGAGGTGGCGGCAGGGAAGTGGAGGTGGCAGCAGGTGGCAGGCAAGTGGAAGCAACAGTGAAAATCGCCGGAAAGTGATATTCACTGCTGCTTCTAGGAGTTTCAAAACTACAACTCCCAACATGCTGGGAGTTGTAGTTTTGAAACATCTGGAGGGCCGCAGTTTGGAGACCACTGTGCAGTGGTCTCCAATCTGTGCTCTTCCAGATGTTGCAAAACTACAACTCTCAGCATGCCCAGACAGTCCAGGCAGGCTGTGAGTTTTAGTTCTGTAACATCTGGCCCTTCAGATGTTGCCAAACTACAGCTCCCAGCATGCCTGGGCAGTCTGGGCATGCTTGGAGTTTAAGTTTTGCAACATCTGGAGGGCTACAGTTTGGACACCAGTACTTAGCGGTCACCCAACTGTTCTCCTCCAGTTGTTGCAAAACTACAACTCCCAGCATTGCAAAAACTAGAGGCACACTGGTTGGATAACATTCTTTCCTAACTCAGTGTTTCCCAACCTGTGTGCCTCCAGCTGTTGCCAAACTTTAACTCCCAACATTCACTGACAGACCAAGCATGCTGAGAGTTGTAGTTTTACAACATCTGGAAGAGCACAGATTGAAGACCACTGCACAGTGGTCCCCAAACTGCAGCCCTCCAGATGTTGCAAAACTACAACTCTCAGCATGCACGGACAGCCAAAGGGCATGCTGGGAGTTGTAGTTGTGCAACAGCTCGAGGTTTGTCCCGCCCCCCCAACCCCATGTGAATGTACAGGGTACATTCACATGGGTGGGGGTTTACAGTAAGTTTCTCGCAAGTTTGAGGTGCAGAAAATTTTCCGCTGCAGCTCAAACTCCCAGCGGGAAAATTACTGTAAACCTCCGACCGTGTGAATGTACCCTAAAAACACTACACTATACAAAATAAAAAGTAAAACACTACATATACACATACCCCTTCGCAGTCCCCCCCCCCCCCAATAAAAATGAAAAACATCAGGCACTGCACTGTTTCCAAAACGTAGCCTCCAACTGTTGCAAAACAACAACTCCCAGTATTGCCGGACAGCCATAAACTGTCCAGGCTTGCTAGGAGTTTTGCAACAGCTGGAGGCACAGTGTTTGGGAATCACTGGCGTAGAATACCCCTATGTCCAAGCCTATGCAGATCACTAATTTAGGCCTCAAATACGCATGGTGCTCTCTCACTTCCGAGCCCTGTCGTATTTCAAGGCAACAGTTTAGGGCAACATATGGGGTATTTCCGTACTCGGGAGAAAATGCCTAACAAATTTTGCAGGGCTTTTTCTACTTTTACCCTCTAAAAGGTAAGGTTGTGGTCTATTCCAGCATATTATTGTAAGAAAAAAGAAAACAAAAATTTACAGTAACTTGCTGGTACTGACCCATACTTTTTATTTTCACAAAAGGTAAAAGGGAAAAAAGACCCCTAAAATTTGTAACACAATTTCTCCTGAGTATGGAAATACCTTATATGTGGATGTAAAGAGCTCTGCGGGCACACAACAAAGCTCAGGAGTGAGAGAGCGCCATGTAAATTTGTGGTGAATTGCACAGGTGTGGCTGATCGTTACAGTGGTTCTGACTTAAACGCAAAAAAAAAAGGAAACACCCACATGTGACCCCATTTTGCAAACTACACCCCTTAAGGAATGTAACAAGGGGTATAGTGAGCATTAACTACCCACAGGTGTTTGAAGAATTTTCGCTGCAAATTAAAATTTTATATTTTTTCACTAAAATGCTGGTGTTATCCCAAAAGGGGTAATAGGAAAAAAGCCCCCCAAAATGTGTTATCCCATTTATTCTGAGTATATTAATATCCCACATGTGGATGTAAAATGCTCTGCGGGCGAACTACAGGACTCAGAAGAGAAGGAGCGCCATTGGGCTTTTGGAGAAAGAATTTGGCTGGAATTGAAGGCCATGTGTGTTTACAAATCCCCCTTCGTGCCAGAATGGTGGAACCCCCCACAGTCACCCCATTTTGGAACTACACCCCTCACAGAATGTAATAAGGGGTGCAGTGAGCATTTACACCCCACAGGTGTCTGACAGATTTTTGGAACAGTGATCCATGAAAATGAAAAATGTAATTTTTCATTTGCACAGCCCACTGTTCCAAAAGTCTGTCAAACACCAGTGGGGTGTAAATGCTCACTGCCCCCGTTATTAAATTCTGTAAGGGGTGTAGTTTCCAAAATGGAGTCACATGTGGGGGGGTCCACTGTTCTGGCACCATGGGGGGCTTTGTAAACGCACATGGCCCCGACTTCCATTCCAAACAAATTCTCTCTCCAAAAGCTCCTTTTCTTCTGAGCATTGTAGTTCGTCCACAGAGCACTTGACGTCCACACATGGGGTATTTCCATACTCAGAAGTAATGGGGTTACAAATGTTGGGGGACATTTTCTCCTATAACCTCTTGTAAAAATAGTTAATATAGGAAAAAAACAACATTTTAGTGAAAACATTTTTTTTTCATTTACACATCCGAATTTAACGAAAAGTTGTCAAACACCTGTGGGGTGTTAAGGCTAACTGTACCCCTTGTTACGTGCTTTGAGGGGTGTAGATTCCAAAATAGTATGCCATAGGGACTTCCTAAATGCGACATGCCCGCCTAAAACCATTTCAGCAAAATTCACTCTCCAAATCCCATTGTGCACCCACAGAGCACTTTACTTTCACATATAAGGTATTTCCTTACTCGAGAGAAATTGCGTTACACATTTTGGGGGGCATTTTCTCCTTTTACCCCTTGTAAAAATTCAAAAACTGGGTCTACAAGAACATGTTAGTGTAAAAAATTGAGATTTTGAATTTTCTCCTTCAATTTGCTGCTATTCCTGTGAAACCTAAACCTAAAGGGTTAACAAGCGTTCTGAATATAATTTTCTATACCTTGATGGGTGCAGTTTTTATAATGGTGTATTTTATGAGGTATTTCTAATTTGTAGACCCCTCAAATCCACTTCAAAACTGAACTCGTCCCTGAAAAATTCTGATTTTGAAAATTTTGTGAAAAATTGGAAAATTTCTGCTGAATTTTGAAGCCCTCTGATGTCTTCCAAAAGTAAAAACCTGTCAACTTCATGCTGCAAACATAAAGCAGACATATTGTATATGTGAATCAATATATCATTTATTTGGTATGTCTATTTTCCTCACAAGCAGAGAGCTTCAAAGTTAGAAAAATACTAAATTTACATGAAATTTGGGAATTTTTTACCAAGAAATGATGCCAGTATCGACAAAAATGTACAACTATGATAAAGTAGAATATGTCACAAAAAACAATCTCGGAATCAACTTCATAAGTAAAAGCATCCCAGAGTTATTAATGCTTAAAGTGATAGTGGTCAGATGTGCAAAAAATGCTCTGGTCCTTAAAGGGGTATTCCAGGCAAAACCTTTTTTTATATATATCAACTGGCTCCTGAAAGTTAAACAGATTTGTAAATTACTTCTATAAAAAAATCTTAATCCTTCCAATAGTTATTAGCTTCTGAAGTTTTCTGTCTAACTGTTCAATGATAATGTCACGTCCCGGGAGCTGTGCATGATTGGAGAATATCCCAATAGGAACTGCACAGCTCCCCGGACGTGAGTCATCAGAGAGCAGTTAGACAGAAAACAACAACTCAACTTCAGAAGCTAATAACTATTGGAAGGATTAAGATTTTTTAATAGAAGTAATTTACAAATCTGTTTAACTTTCTGGAGCCAGTTGATATATAAAAAAAAGTTTTTGCCTGGAATACCCCTTTAAGGCCAAAATGACCTTAAGGGTTTAAAGCAGAAAAGTTTTCCCCTATGTTATTATCCTAGTTCTTTATCTACCCTTTATGACCAGTAGCGTTGCTAGAGAGTGACGGAGGGGGGGGGGGGGGGGGGGGGGGTGTACTGCATTGGGTGACACCCTGACGGGCCTGCCTGGCACTAAATAGCTGCACTCCAACTATCCTGCAACAACCCATCCACCCTACTCAGAAATTAAAAAAGTATTAGAAACATACTATTACCCACCCCAAAATGTGCATGAAGCTGCATTACAATGAAGGTTTCTCTTTTTTTTTTTTTTTTTTAAGGAACATTTTCGTGCTGCATATGGGTTATTTACCTAGTCTGTAAAAATTCTTACACAATTATATTGTACCTTATTCTATTTTAGCACAACATTAATTAAAAAATTTAGTTGGTACGTCAGCATTAGAGATGTTACGAATTTTCCGCCAGCGAATGGTTCCAGGCAAACATATCATGTTCGATCCGCCCCCTATTCGTCATCATTGAGGAAACTTTGACCCTGTACCTCACAGTCAGCAGACATATTCCAGCCAATCAGCAGCAGACCCTCCCTCCCAGACCCTTCTACATCCTGGACGGACTCCATTTTAGCTTCATTCTGAAGCTGCATTCATAGTGAGAAGAGGGATAGTGTAGTTGCTGCAGATTTAATAGGGAAATCGATAGCTAGGGTAGTGTATTCAGTGTCCACCACAGTCTTGAAGGACTAATCTGATCTCTGCTGTAAGGACAGCACCCCTAAAAAAGCCCTGCCTGCCTGCCAGCGTGTGTTTCAGGTTCACAGCGTACAGTGTGCCCACTTGCCCAGTGCCACCACTCATATCTGGTGTCACAATAGCTTGCATTTTAAATATATTTTAATATAATAGCAGTCAGTTACCTTCACACGTGTGTTTTGCAACAGCTGGAGGCACCCTGGTTGGGAACCACTGGTTTAAAGGCGTACTTCGGTGGAAAACTTTTTTTCTTTCAATCCACTACAGTATTCAGTGTCCACTACAGTCCTGAAGGACTAATCTGATCTCTGCTGTTAGGACAGCACCCCATAAAGCCCCTTTTATTGCTAGAACATCAGTCTGCATTTTTTTTTCCGTGTGTAATCTAATAGCAGTTGCTTGCCTGCCAGCATGTGTTTCAGGCTCACATCGTACAGTGTGCCCACTTTCCCAGTGCCACCACTCATATATGGTGTCAAAATAGCTTACATTTAAAAGAAAATAAACTTTTTTGACTGTGAAATAATATCAGTCAGTTTCCTTCACACGTGTGAGTTTTTGGGCCTGCCAGGGCACAGTGTCACACCAGTGCAACTCATATCTGGTGTAACAGTAGTGTACATAAAAAAATAAAAAATTTTTTTTTTTGACTGTAATAGATTGAATAGCAGTTAGTTGTCTACAAGCGTGTGTGTCAGGCCTACAGCGTCTACTCTGCCAACTTCTGCCAGTGCACAGTGCCTCTCATATCTGCTGTCACAGTAGCTTGCACGCATAGTACCTCTAATCGAAAAAAATGACAGACAGGCCTCTGCTTCATCGACGTCCGGACAATCCAAGATAGAATAGTCTCTAAGCCGGCTGTGGACCAGCCTGCGGCAGTCCTGGACGGACATGTCCTCCCTGTTGTAGATGAGGCGACTCCTGGCCAGCCATATAGCATCCTTAAAACAGTTCATAAGGCACCAGGCCTCCCGGATGGCCTCCACGTCGTGAACCCCAGGAAAAAGTCCATAAAGCACCGAATGGTACGATAGGTAGTTCCTGGGTAGATTAAACTGATAAGAATAGAACTCCTTAACACACCACTCCTATCTATATTGCACATTAGATTGCACGCGCAGTGCCCCAAATTTGAAGTAGGAGGACCGACCAAGCATCTTTTTGCATCTCCCGGTTCCTAAAATCAATGCCATATACATGTCTCCTGATAGGGGACATAACAGGGATTAAAGTGATAGGAATAGTACTACTTAACACACATTATAATAACGCAGAGAGAGGAGTCTGAAGAAGAGGAGTCAGAGGAGGAAGGTGGCTTTGAGGAGGTGGAAGACCAAACACAGCAGGCGTCCCAGGGGGCTTGTTGTCACCTTTCGGGGACCCTTGGGGTTGTACGTGGCTGGATGGAGGAAGAGACATTCAATGACATCTGTGAGGACAAGGAATGGGACATGGCTAGCTTTATATCCAACCTTGTGCAAATGAGGAGTTTGCGGTTGTGCAAATCGTCTGTTTGCGGTGAATTAAACGCGGCGTTTGGTCTGTCACTGCGAAGCGGGTGTAACCCCTACACTACCTGATCGATACAACATCATACCTGATGTTTTAAAGCACCTTATTCCAAAAATTTAGGAACGTTAGGTGATTTATGCCCTTTATGGATTAAAACCAGACTCTATTTCAACTATGTAATTTTCCATGGGATTTTTGCCATGGATCCCCCTCCGGCATGCCACAGTCCAGGTGTTAGTCCCCTTGAAACAACTTTTCCATCACTATCGTGTCAGAAAGAGTCCCTGTGGGTTTTAAAATTCGTCTGCCTATTGAAGTCTATGGCGGTTCGCCAGTTCGTGAACATTTTCGGAAATTTGCGTTCGGCGTTCGCGCACGGAAAATTTTATGTTCGCGACATCACTAGTCAGAATGTATGTGTCCTAAAATTAACAAGGTGTCCAGTGTGTATTTTCAACCTTAAAATTAATAGTTACATATCAGACAGGAGACTCATATCTTGCATTAATCTTTCTTTATTTAATGCCCATAGCAGAAATATCTTTATCCAAAACTTATTTAATAAAACATTTTAAACTACATATCCCGGCAGTCCCCTGTGAACTCCTCCTCCTATCCCAGCATGCTGGCTGCTATATAAGGGACTGCTTGAAGATCCTCCTTCTCTTTCTTTCTGCTCATGGCAGACAGATAAGTATTCATGGTGTATATGTTTTCTATATCTTTCTATGTGTATGTTTCTCTGTATTTTGGGAGGTTTTGTCTATTCTTTAGTGGTTATATATACCACTAGTTCGTTTCTCTATATTTTTTTCTTTCTGTTTCAATTAGTTTTCTTATCTATTATTATTGATTCTTACTTATTATTGTTTTGTTCTATGTTCAGCACATCAGCGCTCAAATCTTTTTCCTTTGTGCCTGGTGCGCTGCTCTGATCCTCCCCCCTTTTACTTCCCCTCTCTTCCTTACCCAGCGCCATTTTGTGGCTCTTCGCGCGTCTTCTTTTCCCTCCTTCCCGCCGCTGACTCGTCTGATACGGGGAAGGAGGAGAGGAGGGCGTGTCTTCAACGATGCGCGCCTGGTGACGCGTGTTTGCTGATGCCGCACACCCAATCACAGCGCTCCTAGCCGTAATCTCCGTGGGATTTCGGCAGGCTTCTCTGTAACTGGCATACGCCTCCTCTCTCCGTTGCATTGTTGTGCGAGCGGTTAGAGGAGCGCCAACGGTTCTTAGGTTGCGGTCAGTGTCATTGCTAGTCAGCTCTGGTAGAATTTAATACCTCTCTGCCTTCCTCATTAGTCCTGCCTTCACACACTAGTACTAATAGTTCTTAACTGTGGGGCTCATAGCTGGGGCTCATTACTTTGATAGTCTTGCTGGATACCAGTAGCTACTTGATAGCTTTCAGATAGTCTATTATGGCAGGGGATAACACTAAGGCTCCTTTCCCTGGCATGTCTAGTACTGCTGGTGAGGCGATAGAGTTAGAAGCCTCCCACATAATGTCAGCATCTCAGATACAAGACCTCATTAATAGGTCCGTCCAGGCTGCATTAGCTTCTGCTGTTCATCCCTCTACTTCGGGGGAGAAACCTACCAGAGGTAAAGCGCTGAGTAAGCGTAAACATGTTACTGGACACTCCAACTCCCCGGCAGGGGAAGAAAACAATATGCCCCAGACAGGACCCACTCCGGCCTGTCACACCCCGCATGTTAAGGAATATGACCGACCCTTGGTCCTTAAGGAGAACAACCCTAAGTGGCATAAGTCAACTAATAGAGCAAAGCCGAACCCTTTTGACACGTCCAATGATGAGTCTTCTGAAGCCTCTGAGGTGGCTGAGGCCACGGACTCAGAATCTGACATAGAAGATGCGGGGTTCATGGCTGAAAATTCTGACTCCACTCCTGACATACCATCCGAGACACTTTTAGATTCGCTTGGCCAGCCATTTTTTAGCCCGGAAGCAATCACACATCCTCGCTCCGGGGACTGGACACCGTTACCGCAAGTCGCGGACTATATAAAGTTTTGGACCAGAAGGTCCCTGGACCGATTCAATCGCAACAAATTGCGAGCCGAGTGCCCCAGACCTTACGTGGCCAGAAAGGTAGCTTTTACACCGGAAATAGACCCGGTCTTACTGAAGTATTTGACTTGCTCCGGCAAATATGCAAAAAAGGGAATTGAAAGATCTTTTAAATTGATCCAAGATCGTGTCTTGGACCTTCTAGGTCCGTTGACCAAGATACTTAACCTTTCCGAACAGGCCGCTTCCACTGCCCAACCTGTGGATCTGGTGCAGCTGAGAGGCTGGGCCCAACGTGCAATCTGCATGTTGGGCAGTGCCAACACAACTTGTTCCATTGAGCGTAGAAGGTCCATTTTGATGAAATTGGAACCCCAGTTATCACACTTGGCAGAAACCGAGCCAGGCCCCTCAGCGGAAGGTCTGTTATTCGGAGAGGACCTCATAAAGAACATAAATAAATTTGTGAGCCTTTTCACTGGCTTAGATAAGGCTCAGACTTTGTTAAAGAAGGTGGGTCCAAACACAAAGGTTTTTGGCAAGGCCGGCAGGGGCAGAGGGCGACCTGCTGGTTGCTCTGCCCAATACAGGCCCTACGCTAGATCAGCTACCCAACCGTACGCATTACCTGTGGCACAACCTGCTCCCTTCTTCCCCCCTCGTGGACAACCCTGGCGAGGACGTGGAGTCCGAGTATTTCCCAGGTCTCGCCCGGCAATCGGTGAGTACACTCCCAATTCCTCTTCCACACACATTGTTGGGAGGCAGACTGAGGTATTTTATCCACGTCTGGTCCACGATTACGGCAGACGCTTGGATCCTCAATACGGTAGCAGGGTACCAGATAGACTTTCAATCTCTTCCAGAATTGAACATTATTCCACATCCCATTCGGTTTTCTTCCCTAAACATTGCTCTCATAGACAACGAGCTTCAAGAGCTTGTATCGAAGCAGGCAGTGCAAGAGGTAGATCGTCTCTCTCCCGGGTTTGTCAGCAACGTATTCCTTGTCAAAAAGAAAGATGGCGGTTATCGCCCTGTGATCAACCTAAGGGATTTAAATCAACACGTGACTTACCGTCACTTCAAGATGGAAGGGATCCATCTGTTGCGCGACCTGCTATGGCCGGGCGACTGGCTAGTAAAGGTCGACTTGAAGGACGCATACCTCACCGTCCCCATGCACCCGTCCTCCCAACCATTCCTAAGGTTTTTGTGGAGGGATCGAATGTGGCAATTCACTTGCCTGCCATTCGGGTTGTCATCGGCCCCTTGGTGCTTCACCAAATTGCTCAAGCCAGTAGTGGCAGCTCTCCGGAGCAGAGGAGTACGTTTGATTATCTATCTGGACGATTTGCTAATCATGGCACACTCCTGAACGCAGGCCTTGTTGCACAGCCAGTGGACGGTGTCTTTGTTGGAGGAACTAGGGTTCCTGATCAACAACAAGAAATCCGTGCTGATTCCTTCACAGAAGATGGAGTTTGTAGGTTTGCAGGTGGATACCAGGCAAGCCGTACTGCGTTTGCCCAACGCCAAGCTGGCCCTGATTCGCAAAGAAATCTGGGCAGTATTGCGCAAGGGTCGGGTATCGCTAAGAATGATAGCTCGAATTGTCGGCTTGCTGGCAGCCTCCATTCAGCCGATTTTTCCAGCCACTCTCCACTATCGGGCCCTTCAGAGACTCAAAATTCATTCATCTTCGGCAGGGTTTACGCTATGCGGACGAAATTTCCCTTTGTCCGGAAGCGGTTGCAGAATTACACTGGTGGCTTTGCCATGCCGTCAAATGGAATGGCAAAACTATATTCAATTCCTGCCCAGATGTTATAATAGAGTCGGATGTGAGCCGCCACGGTTGGGGAGCTCGCTGTGGGCAGGCCACAACAGGAGGGAGTTGGTCCAAAGAAGAATCTCTTCTTCACATCAACGCGCTGGAACTCATGGCGGCATTTTTTGCCATCAGGAGTTTTCTTCCGCACAAGTCCAATTGTTGTGCTTTGTTATGCATGGACAATGTGGCGGCAGTGCAATATGTCTTGGGGGCACGAGATCCAGAGTTTTGGTGGACATTGCATCCGACTTCTGGCATTTCTGTCTATCCCGGGACATCATTCCAGTGGCGGAATACCTACCAGGTGTATCCAATTCAGTGGCGGATTGGAATTCCCGATACCTGTCCGATTCCAGCGACTGGACTCATGATCGCTCGGTGTTTCTGGCGATTCGAGATCTTTGGGGTCCGTTGCATACGGACCTTTTTGCTTCTCGTCTCAACTGGCAGTTACCCCGCTTTTACAGCTGGAGGCCGGACCCGGAAGCATCAGCAGTGGACGCTTTTCGCCAACTATGGCCGGAGGGGATTCACTATGCGTTTCCCCCCTTCCAGATGATTACCAGAGTGCTTTTCGAGGTAGTGACTCAGAGAGCGACGGTGGTGCTGATCCCCCCTTGGTGGCCGACGCAACCGTGGTTTCCCCTTCTGCTGGGAATGTCTGTCGATTACCCCAGATTGCTTCCCCAGTCGCCTCAACTTCTCACGAACCCGACCATGGGACTCCATCAGTTGGTCGTGGAAGGCAACCTTCCGCTCCTCGTGTGGTTGGTTCCGGGGTGCCAGACACAGGTGAGGATCTTTCACAATCAGCTAGAGACCTCCTCGCCTTGGCCCCAGGGACTAGATCGGCATATCGATCAGCCTGGGCCTTGTGGGTTCATTGGTGTGATCAACGACAAGTTGATCCCGTTCAGGCACCTGTTTCAGTCATAGTGAATTATCTAGCGGAATCATTTGAGGCTGGGAAGTCTTACAGTTCGCTTAATGTTTACAGATCCGCTATAGCGGCATATCATTGCCCGGTAGATTCTTTACCGGTAGGCAAGCATCCATTGGTGTGCCGATTGTTACGAGGAGTGAAATTTAAACGTCCTCCTCGTCCTAGGTATCAATCGACTTGGGATGTCTCCCGGGTCTTAGACATGTTTTCCTCTTGGGAAGACAATGACTCACTGTCCTTAAAAATCCTGTCATTCAAATTGACTATGTTACTATGTCTGGTTTCCATTAAGAGGGTGTCGGAGGTTAGAGCTCTCGACATTTCTAGACGACAGTTTTCACCTGAAGGGGTCCGGTTTTCTGTTGTTCGCAGGACCAAAACGGGACTACAGTCGGTCTTTTACCCCTTTTTTCCGGCGCATCCCCGACTTTGTGTGGTACGTTGTCTTCAGGCGTATGAGACACGTACAGCATCTTTGCTATCTCTTACTCATACTCAACTATTAGTATCTTATGTTCAACCTCATCTTCCTGTCACCTCGGCCACTTTGGCCAGGTGGGTGCGGTCGGCCATGGAGATGGCGGGGATTGACGTTTCCCTGTTTGGCGCCCACTCTTCAAGAGGGGCTATGGCCACTAAAGTAGTTACTTCTGGGGGTTCACTTTCAGATCTCTTATTAGCTGCTGACTGGTCGTCTGAATCGACTTTTCGGCAGTTCTATTTCAGACCAGAAGAACATTCTCTGTGTCGGTTCTCTGATTTGTCTCCTTGTTGTCTATGTTATTTTAGTGGTAGCTTTAAACTTGCAAGATATGAGCCTCCTGTCTGATATATAAATCGAGATTTTCCTAGCTTGTGACGGAAAATATAAGTTATATGAAGACAGGAGGCGAGTATCTTCCCTCCCTACCCTCCCTATTATGGTGTTTTTTGTTTTCCTTCCAGGGTATTGACAGAAGAAGACAAAGACATCAGCGTTTCGGTGCAGCCTTGTTACGCCGAGCGCTCCGGGTCCCCGCTCCTCCCCGGAGCGCTCGCTTCTCTCTCGCTACCGCAGAGCTCCGGGCAGCTCCACTGACCCGGTGCGCTGCGATACCGTCTCCAGCCGGGATGCGATTCGCGATGCGGGTAGCGCCCGCTCGCGATGCGCATCCCGGCTCCCGTACCTGACTCGCTCTCCGTCTGTCCTGTCCCGGCGCGCGCGGCCCCGCTCCCTAGGGCGCGCGCGCGCCGGGTCTCTGCGATTTAAAGGGCCACTGCGCCGCTGATTGGCGCAGTGGTTCCAATTAGTGTGTTCACCTGTGCACTCCCTATTTATACCTCACTTCCCCTTCACTCCCTCGCCGGATCTTGTTGCCATTGTGCCAGTGAAAGCGTTTCCTTGTGTGTTCCTAGCCTGTGTTCCAGACCTCCTGCCGTTGCCCCCGACTACGATCCTTGCTGCCTGCCCCGACCTTCTGCTACGTCCGACCTTGCTTCTGTCTACTCCCTTGTACCGCGCCTATCTTCAGCAGTCAGAGAGGTTGAGCCGTTGCTAGTGGATACGACCTGGTCACTACCGCCGCAGCAAGACCATCCCGCTTTGCGGCGGGCTCTGGTGAAAACCAGTAGTGACTTAGAACCGATCCACTAGCACGGTCCACGCCAATCCCTCTCTGGCACAGAGGATCCACTACCTGCCAGCCGGCATCGTGACAGTAGATCCGGCCATGGATCCCGCTGAAGTTCCTCTGCCAGTTGTCGCCGACCTCACCACGGTGGTCGCCCAGCAGTCACAACAGATAGCGCAACAAGGCCAACAGCTGTCTCAACTGACCGTGATGCTACAGCAGCTACTACCACAGCTTCAGCAATCATCTCCTCCGCCAGCTCCTGCACCTCCTCCGCAGCGAGTGGCCGCTTCTGGTCTACGACTATCCTTGCCGGATAAATTTGATGGGGACTCTAAATTCTGCCGTGGCTTTCTTTCCCAATGTTCCCTGCACTTGGAGATGATGTCGGACCAGTTCCCTACTGAAAGGTCTAAGGTGGCTTTCGTAGTCAGCCTTCTGTCTGGAAAAGCTCTGTCATGGGCCACACCGCTCTGGGACCGCAATGACCCCGTCACTGCCTCTATACACTCCTTCTTCTCAGAAATTCGAAGTGTCTTTGAGGAACCTGCCCGAGCCTCTTCTGCTGAGACTGCCCTGTTGAACCTGGTCCAGGGTAATTCTTCCGTTGGCGAGTACGCCGTACAATTCCGTACTCTTGCTTCAGAATTATCCTGGAATAATGAGGCCCTCTGCGCGACCTTTAAAAAAGGTCTATCCAGCAACATTAAAGATGTTCTGGCCGCACGAGAAATCCCTGCTAACCTACATGAACTCATCCATCTTGCCACTCGCATTGACATGCGTTTTTCCGAAAGGCGTCAGGAGCTCCGCAAGGATATGGACTTTGTTCGCACAAGACGTTTTTTCTCCCCGGCTCCTCTCTCCTCTGGTCCCCTGCAATCCGTTTCTGTGCCTCCCGCCGTGGAGGCTATGCAGGTCGACCGGTCTCGCCTGACACCTCAAGAGAGGACACGACGCCGCATGGAGAATCTCTGTCTGTACTGTGCCAGTACCGAACACTTCCTGAAGGATTGTCCTATCCGTCCTCCCCGCCTGGAAAGACGTACGCTGACTCCGCACAAAGGTGAGACAGTCCTTGATGTCTACTCTGCTTCTCCACGTCTTACTGTGCCTGTGCGGATATCTGCCTCTGCCTTCTCCTTCTCTACTATGGCCTTCTTGGATTCCGGATCTGCAGGAAATTTTATTTTGGCCTCTCTCGTCAACAGGTTCAACATCCCAGTGACCAGTCTCGCCAGACCCCTCTACATCAATTGTGTAAACAATGAAAGATTGGATTGTACCATACGTTTCCGCACGGAGCCCCTTCTAATGTGCATCGGACCTCATCACGAGAAGATTGAATTTTTGGTCCTCCCCAATTGCACTTCCGAAATCCTCCTTGGACTACCCTGGCTTCAACTCCATTCCCCAACCCTGGATTGGTCCACTGGGGAGATCAAGAGTTGGGGGCCCTCTTGTTTCAAGGACTGCCTAAAACCGGTTCCCAGTACCCCTTGCCGTGACTCTGTGGTTCCCCCTGTAACCGGTCTCCCTAAGGCCTATATGGACTTTGCGGATGTTTTTTGCAAAAAACAAGCTGAGACTCTACCTCCTCACAGGCCTTATGATTGTCCTATTGACCTCCTCCCGGGCACTACTCCACCCCGGGGCAGAATCTATCCTCTGTCCGCCCCAGAGACTCTTGCTATGTCGGAGTACATCCAGGAAAATTTAAAAAAAGGCTTTATCCGTAAATCCTCCTCTCCTGCCGGAGCCGGATTTTTCTTTGTGTCCAAAAAAGATGGCTCTCTACGCCCTTGCATTGACTACCGCGGTCTTAATAAAATCACGATAAAGAACCGCTACCCTCTACCCCTCATCTCTGAACTCTTTGATCGCCTCCAAGGTGCCCACATCTTTACCAAACTGGACTTAAGAGGTGCTTATAATCTCATCCGCATCAGAGAGGGGGATGAATGGAAAATGGCATTTAACACTAGAGATGGACACTTTGAGTATCTGGTCATGCCCTTTGGCCTGTGCAACGCCCCTGCCGTCTTCCAAGACTTTGTTAATGAAATTTTTCGTGATCTCTTATACTCCTGTGTTGTTGTATATCTGGACGATATCCTGATTTTTTCTGCCAATCTAGAAGAACACCGCCAGCATGTCCGTATGGTTCTTCAGAGACTTCGTGACAATCAACTTTATGCCAAGATAGAGAAATGTCTGTTTGAATGCCAATCTCTTCCTTTCCTAGGATACTTGGTCTCTGGCCAGGGACTACAAATGGACCCAGACAAACTCTCTGCCGTCTTAGATTGGCCACGCCCCTCCGGACTCCGTGCTATCCAACGTTTTTTGGGGTTCGCCAATTATTACAGGCAATTTATTCCACATTTTTCTACCGTTGTGGCCCCTATCGTGGCTTTAACCAAAAAAAATGCCAATCCCAAGTCTTGGCCTCCTCAAGCGGAAGACGCCTTTAAACGGCTCAAGTCTGCCTTTTCTTCGGCTCCCGTGCTCTCCAGACCTGACCCATCTAAACCCTTCCTATTGGAGGTTGATGCCTCCTCTGTAGGAGCTGGAGCGGTCCTTCTACAAAAAAATTCTTCCGGGCATGCTGTTACTTGTGGTTTTTTTTCTAGGACCTTCTCTCCGGCGGAGAGGAACTACTCCATCGGGGATCGAGAGCTTCTAGCCATTAAATTAGCACTTGAGGAATGGAGGCATCTGCTGGAGGGATCAAGATTTCCTGTTATTATTTACACCGATCACAAGAACCTCTCCTATCTCCAGTCTGCCCAACGGCTGAATCCTCGCCAGGCCAGGTGGTCTCTGTTCTTTGCCCGATTTAATTTTGAAATTCACTTTCGGCCTGCCGATAAGAACATTAGGGCCGATGCTCTCTCTCGTTCCTCGGATGCCTCGGAAGTTGAACTCTCTCCGCAACACATCATTCCTCCTGACTGCCTGATCTCCACTTCTCCAGCCTCCATCAGGCAAACTCCTCCAGGAAAGACCTTCGTCTCTCCACGCCAACGCCTCGGAATCCTCAAATGGGGTCACTCCTCCCATCTCGCAGGTCATACAGGCATCAAGAAATCTGTGCAACTCATCTCTCGCTTCTATTGGTGGCCGACTCTGGAGACGGATGTCATCCCTCTTCCTGGTCTTCCTTCAGCGCCTCAGTTGGCTAAACAATTTTTTGTACACATTTTTCGTCTTCACGGGTTGCCCACACAAATAGTCTCGGATAGAGGCGTCCAATTCGTGTCAAAATTCTGGAGGGCTCTCTGTAAACAACTCAAGATTAAATTAAACTTTTCTTCTGCATATCATCCTCAATCCAATGGACAAGTAGAAAGAATTAACCAGGTCTTGGGTGATTATTTTGTTTCCTCCCGCCAGGATGATTGGGCAGATCTTCTACCATGGGCCGAATTCTCGTATAACTTTAGAGTCTCTGAATCTTCCTCCAAATCCCCATTTTTCGTGGTGTACGGCCGTCACCCTCTTCCCCCCCTCCCTACTCCCTTGCCCTCTGGTTTGCCCGCGGTAGATGAAGTGACTCGTGATCTTTCCACCATATGGAAAGAGACCCAAGTTTCTCTTTTACAGGCTTCATCTCGCATGAAAAAGTTTGCCGATAAGAAAAGAAGAGCTCCCCCCATTTTTGCTCCCGGAGACAAGGTATGGCTCTCCGCTAAATATGTCCGCTTTCGTGTCTCCAGTTACAAACTGGGTCCACGCTATCTTGGTCCCTTCAAAGTCTTGTGCCAAATTAATCCTGTCTCTTACAAACTTCTTCTTCCTCCTTCTCTCCGTATTCGTAATGCCTTTCATGTCTCTCTTCTTAAACCACTCATCATCAACCGTTTCTCTCCCAAATTAGTTTCTCCCACTCCTGTCTCCGGTTCTTCTGACGTCTTCTCAGTGAAAGAGATACTGGCCTCCAAGACGGTCAGAGGAAAAAAGTTCTTTTTGGTGGATTGGGAGGGCTGTGGACCTGAAGAGAGATCCTGGGAACCTGAGGACAACATCCTAGACAAAAGTCTGCTCCTCAGGTTCTCAGGCTCTAAGAAGAGGGGGAGACCCAAGGGGGGGGTACTGTTACGCCGAGCGCTCCGGGTCCCCGCTCCTCCCCGGAGCGCTCGCTTCTCTCTCGCTACCGCAGCGCTCCGGGCAGCTCCACTGACCCGGTGCGCTGCGATACCGTCTCCAGCCGGGATGCGATTCGCGATGCGGGTAGCGCCCGCTCGCGATGCGCATCCCGGCTCCCGTACCTGACTCGCTCTCCGTCTGTCCTGTCCCGGCGCGCGCGGCCCCGCTCCCTAGGGCGCGCGCGCGCCGGGTCTCTGCGATTTAAAGGGCCACTGCGCCGCTGATTGGCGCAGTGGTTCCAATTAGTGTGTTCACCTGTGCACTCCCTATTTATACCTCACTTCCCCTTCACTCCCTCGCCGGATCTTGTTGCCATTGTGCCAGTGAAAGCGTTTCCTTGTGTGTTCCTAGCCTGTGTTCCAGACCTCCTGCCGTTGCCCCCGACTACGATCCTTGCTGCCTGCCCCGACCTTCTGCTACGTCCGACCTTGCTTCTGTCTACTCCCTTGTACCGCGCCTATCTTCAGCAGTCAGAGAGGTTGAGCCATTGCTAGTGGATACGACCTGGTCACTACCGCCGCAGCAAGACCATCCCGCTTTGCGGCGGGCTCTGGTGAAAACCAGTAGTGACTTAGAACCGATCCACTAGCACGGTCCACGCCAATCCCTCTCTGGCACAGAGGATCCACTACCTGCCAGCCGGCATCGTGACAAGCCTGATATGTTCTGTTGCAATTGTTCCTTAAGGCTAGGTTTCCACTTGGTTTTTTTTCTGGCAGTTTTTGGAAAACTGCCACTGCAGTTTTTGAGCCAAAACCAGAAGTGTATTCAAAAGGAATAGGACATATAAAGGAAGGACTTACACTTCTCCTCCCTTATGGATCCACTTCTGACTTTGGCTCAAAAACTGCAGTGGCAGTTTTCCAAAAACTGCCGGAAAAAAAACCAAGTGGAAACCTAGCCTAACAGTTTTGTTCCCGGTTTTCGGTCCTGTTGGCCGGAGGTTCGGAGGTGCCGAAGGGGAGCTGTCCCGGATTCCGGTGTTCCGTGGTTCTGTTGACGGTCAAGCAGTTCGCATAAAAAAAGAGGAGGAGGATCTTCAAGCAGTCCCTTATATAGCAGCCAGCTTGCTGGGATAGGAGGAGGAGTTCACAGGGGACTGCTGGGATATGTAGTTTAAAATTTTTTATTAAATAAGTTTTGGACAAAGATATTTCTGCTATGGGCATTAATTAAAGAAAGATTAATGCAAGATACTCGCCTCCTGTCTTCATATAACTTATATTTTCCGTCACAAGCTAGGAAAATCTCGATTTATTAGTTAAATCATTTATTTTTTTCTATAATTAACATTAACATTAATGTAGTAGCTTTGTTTCATGATGCAGAACAAGAACAGTTGGTAAAGTTGGTGTTACTGTCCTTTTCTGCAGACGTATGCACTTTGTTAAGCCAGGTTGGACCTGGAATACATAAGCGACTTTTAAATGCAGATGCAACTTTTTTTCTTCATAAATAGCAACTATTGCATTTGATAAATACATGATCAATGCAAAGTAAAAAAAATATATATATACATGGGGAGATTTCAGAAATGTGCTTTGGAATAAGCAAAAATCAAAAAGTCGCAGCATGTATAGAAAAGTCGCACGTGCGCAAGTACGTAAAGCTTAATAAATCTCCTTCCTTGTGTTTACCTTGTGCTTTCCTGTTTTTTTATGTGGCTGGCATGGGATAGGATCTCTTTTGGTTTATGAATGCACAGTGATGTGGGTTGTGTAATGCAACCTACATTTCCCATGAATCCTCTGGCTTTGGGTGGGATGTTTGATCACTGTAGCTAGTGCTGGAGGTCACCCAGGTAAACTCAGACTTACAAGTGGGTTGAGGTCAGTTTACCTTGGGTGAGATATTTAAATATTACTGTAATTTCTGTTCCAGCGATAGTAATCACACCATTGTTTTTCTCCTCACATTTTTAAAGGTCTCTTGTGCTGCTTTGAAAATATGAAAACATATGAGAGTTCATTTTCGCGACACTTTTCTTTTTTTTTTCCGTCAAAATTGCAGAGTTTGGCACAGAATTTTGAATCAAGGAAAATTCTGGCGGAAGCATCTCACACAATATTCCATGATTACCAGTGCCCATAGAACCAATAACTATATGAATAAAACTTATCCAGGGGTTAAATGTGAGTGCAAGTGCAGTGACCATGAAAAAAAAGGACCAGGCCCATTTTCACCTTAGGGACCAGGCCAATTTTATTTTAGCGTTTTCGTTTTTTCCTCCTCGCCTTCTAAAATCCATAACTCTTTTATATTTCCATCTACAGAAACATATAAGGGCTTGTTGTTTGCGTGACCAATTGTACTTTATAATGAAACCTCTCAATTAACCATAAAATGTACGGCAACCCCCCAAAAATATTTAGGGAGGAAATTTTAATGTAAACCACAATTTTGCACATTTTGGAGGGTTTCATTTTCACACTGTACAATTTACGGTAAAAATTACATGTGTTCTTTATTCTGTGGGTCAATACGATTAAAAGGATACCCATGGCTAGATACTTTTATATTTTTGTATCGCTTAAAAAAAATCTAAAACTTTTTGTACAAAATCAGTAATCTAAAATCTATAACTTTCATTTTTCATTTCACCTATAACTTTCACTTTTCCGTATATAGGACGGTTTTAGGGCTCATTTTTTGCGCTGTCATCTGTACTAAGATACCACATTTGCATATATAAATCTCTTAGATCATTTTTTGAGATTTTTGGGGGGAATAAAATGTGACAAAAAAGCTAAATTTTTTGACTTTTAAAATGTTTTTTTTTTACGTTTACGATGTTCACCGTACGGGATCATTAACATTATATTTTTAGACACTTACGCACGTGGCGATACCATATATGTTTATAAAAAAATGTTTACGCTTTTTTGGGGGTAAAAAGGAAAAACGGACAATTTTCATTTTTATTGGGGGGAGGGGATTTTTGACTTTTTTTTTACTTTATATTTTTACATTTTTCAACTTCTTTTTTACACTTTTTATGTCCCAGTAGGGGACTTTCTATAGCAATCATTTGATTGCTAATACTGTTCAGTGCTATGCATAGGACATAGAACTGATCAGTATTATCGGCTATCTTCTGCTCTGGTCTGCTCGATCTCAGACCAGAGCAGAAGACCCCGGGAGATGGACGGAGGCAGGTGAGGGGACCTCTGTCCGCTATTACAGATGATCGGATCGCCGCGGCAGCACTGCAGGTGATCCGATCATCTATTTTAACATGCGCATTGCCACAGATGCCGTGATCTCTACTGATCATGGCATCTGAGGGGTTAATGGAGGAAATCCGTGCAATCTCAAACCTGCTATGAAGCGAGCACTGCTCCGATGTTTGCGGTCATACACAGGACATAAATGTACGTCCTGGTACCACCAAACCAGGACGTACATTTACGTCCGTGGTCGTTAAGGACAACTTTTTTTTTTTTTTTTTCATTTTTGCACTTTCATTTTTTCCTCCTCACCTTCTAAAAATCATAACCCTTTCAATTGTCCCCCTACAGACCCATATGAGATCTTGTTTTTTGCGCAACCTATTGTACTTTGTAATACTATCGATCATTTCTGCACAAAATCAATGGTGAAACCAGAAAAAAAAAATATTTGTGGGGCAAAATAAATCACCATTTGAAAATTTTGGGGGCTTCTGATTCTACGCAGTGTAATTTTTGTTAAAAATTACACCATATCTTTATTCTGTAGAGCCATACGATTAAACTGGTACCTAATTTATATAGGTTTGATTTTGTTTTACTTCAGATAAAAAATTATAACTTTTTGCACCAAAATTAGTAGTCATATTTGACTCATTTTTTGGGGCATGGTCTGTAGTTTTTATCGGTACCATTTATGTTTTGATGGGACTTTTTGATCGCTTCTCATACATTGTTTTTTAGGGTACAAAGTGACGAAAAATACGCAATTTTGGACTTGCGCGGCCATACCACATGTTTATGTTTATTTTTGTTTCCATTTTTTTAATCGGAAAAAGAGAGTGATCCTAACTTTAACCCCTTAAGGACCAGGCCATTTTACACCTTAGGACCAGAGCGTTTTTTGCACATCTGACCACTGTCACTTTAAACAATAACTCTGGAATGCTTTTAGTTATCATTCTGTTTCCGAGATAGTTTTTTCATGATATATTCTACTTTAACATAGTGGTAAAATTTTGTGGTAACTTGCATCCTTTCTTGGTGAAGAATCCCAAAATTTTATGAAAAATTTGAAAATTTTGCATTTTTCTAACTTTGAATCTCTCTGCTTGTAAGGAAAATGGATATTCAAAATAATTTTTTTTTATTCACATTTCCAATATGTCTACTTTATGTTTGAATCATACAATTGACGTGTTTTTACTTTTGGATGACATCAGAGGGCTTCAAAGTTCAGCAGCAATTTTCCAATTTTTCACAAAATTTTCAAACTCTATTTTTCAGGGACCAGTTCAGGTTTGAAGTGGATTTGAAGGGTCTTCATATTAGAAATACCGCACAAATGACCTAATTATAAAAACTGCATGCCCCAAAGTATTCAAAATGACATTTAGTAAGTGTTTTAACCCTTTAGGTGTTTCACAGGAATAGCAGCAAAGTGAAGGAGAAAATTCACAATCTTCATTTTTTACACTTGCATGTTCTTGTAAACCGAATTTTTGAATTTTTATAAGGGGTAAAAATGTATACTTATATTTGTAGCCCAATTTCTCTCGAGTAAGGACATACCTCATATGTCTATGTAAATTGTTCGGCGGGCGCAGTAGAGGGCTCAGAAGCGAAGGAGCGACAAGGGGATTTTGGAGAGTACGTTTTTCAGAAATGGTTTTGCATTTAGGAGGCCCCTATGGTGCCAGAACAGCAAAAAAAAAAAAAACACATGGCATACCATTTTGGAAACTAGACCCCTTGTTACGCCGAGCGCTCCGGGTCCCCGCTCCTCCCCGGAGCGCTCGCTTCTCTCTCGCTACCGCAGCGCTCCGGGCAGCTCCACTGACCCGGTGCGCTGCGATACCGTCTCCAGCCGGGATGCGATTCGCGATGCGGGTAGCGCCCGCTCGCGATGCGCATCCCGGCTCCCGTACCTGACTCGCTCTCCGTCTGTCCTGTCCCGGCGCGCGCGGCCCCGCTCCCTAGGGCGCGCGCGCGCCGGGTCTCTGCGATTTAAAGGGCCACTGCGCCGCTGATTGGCGCAGTGGTTCCAATTAGTGTGTTCACCTGTGCACTCCCTATTTATACCTCACTTCCCCTTCACTCCCTCGCCGGATCTTGTTGCCATTGTGCCAGTGAAAGCGTTTCCTTGTGTGTTCCTAGCCTGTGTTCCAGATCTCCTGCCGTTGCCCCTGACTACGATTCTTGCTGCCTGCCCCGACCTTCTGCTACGTCCGACCTTGCTTCTGTCTACTCCCTTGTACCGCGCCTATCTTCAGCAGTCAGAGAGGTTGAGCCGTTGCTAGTGGATACGACCTGGTCACTACCGCCGCAGCAAGACCATCCCGCTTTGCGGCGGGCTCTGGTGAAAACCAGTAGTGACTTAGAACCGATCCACTAGCACGGTCCACTCCAATCCCTCTCTGGCACAGAGGATCCACTACCTGCCAGCCGGCATCGTGACACCCCTTAGGGAATGTAACAAAGAATAAAGTGAGCCTTAATACCCCACAGGTGTTTCACAACTTTTGCATATGTAAAAAAAAAATAATAATTTTTTTCACTAAAATCGTGTTCCCCCCCCAAATTTCACATTTTTGCAAGGGTTAATAGCAGAAAATACCCCCAAAAAATTGTAACCCCATCTCTTCTGAGTATGGAGGTACCCCATAAGTTGGCCTGAAGTGCACTATGGGCGAACTACAATGCTCAGAAGAGAAGGTGGGAAATTTGACTTTTTGAGAGCAAATTTTGCTCGGGGGGCATGTCGCATTTAGGAAGCCCCTATGGTGCCAGAACAGCAAAAAAAAAAAAAACACATGGCATACCATTTTGGAAACTAGACCCCTTGAGGAACGTAACAAAGAATAAAGTGAGCCTTAATACCCCACAGGGGTTTCACGACTTTTGCATATGTAAAAAAAAATTATTTTTTTTTGGGTGCAGTGAGCATTTACACCCCACTGGCGTTTGACAGATCTTTGGAACAGTGGGCTGTGCAAATGGAAAATTACATTTTTCATTTTCACGGATCACTGTTCCAAAAATCTGTCAGACACCTCTGGGGCGTAAATGCTCACTGTAGCCCTTATTACATTATGTGAGGGGTGTAGTTTCCAAAATGGGGTCACAAGTGGGGGGGGGTGTCCATTGTTCTGATACCATGAGGGCTTTTTAAACACAAGTGGCCTTCAATTCCTGACAAATTTTCTCTTCAAAATCCCAATGGCGCTCCTTCTCATCTGAGTATTGTAGTGCACCCATAGAGCCCTTTACATCCACATATGGGGTATGTTCTTACTCAGAAGAAATGAGGTTACAAATTTTGGGGGGCTTTTTTATTTTCCCTTGTGAAAAAGAAAAATTTAGGGTGACACCAGCATTTTAGTGAAAATTTTTTTTTTCAATTTCCTATCCAACTTTAATGAAAATTTGTCAAACATCTGTGAACAAAAACCCATTATTGGGGTGTTCAGGCTCACTATACCCCTTGTTACGTTCCGTGAGGGGTATCGTTTCCAAAATGGGGTCACATGTGGGTATTTATTTTTTTGGGTTTATGTCAGAACCGCTGTAAAATCAGCCACCCCTGTGCAAATCACCAATTTAGGCCTCAAATGTACATGGTGCGCTCTCACTCCTGAGCCTTGTTGTGCGTCCGCAGAGCATTTTACGCCCACATATGGGGTATTTCCGTACTCAGGAGAGCGTTACAAATTTTGGGGGTCTTTTTTTCCTTTTACCTCTCGTGAAAATAAAAAGTAAAGGACAACACCAGCATGTTAGTGTAAAAAACATTTTTTTTGTTACACTAACAGGCTGGTGTAGACCCCAACTTTTCTTTTTCATAAGGGGTAAAAGGAAAAAAAGCCCCCAAAATTTGTAGTGCAATTTCTCCCGAGTACCGCGATACCCCATATGTGGCCCTAAACTGTTTCCTTGAAATACGACAGGGCTCTGAAGTGAGAGAGCGCCATGCGCTTTGAGGACTAAATTAGGGATTGCACACTGGTGGACATAGGGGTATTCTACGCCAGTGATTCCCAAACAGGGTGCCTCCAGCTGTTGCTAAACTCCCAGCATGCCTGGACAGTCAGTGGCTGTCCGGAAATGCTGTGAGTTGTTGTTTTGCAACAGCTGGAGGCTCCGTTTTGGAAACGCTGCCGTACAACACGTTTTTTATTTTTATTGGGGGGACAGTGTAAGGGGGTGTATATGTAGTGTTTTACCCTTTATTATGTGTTAGTGT
Source organism: Hyla sarda (assembly GCF_029499605.1). Classification (NCBI taxonomy): domain Eukaryota; kingdom Metazoa; phylum Chordata; class Amphibia; order Anura; family Hylidae; genus Hyla; species Hyla sarda. The sequence goes on along the minus strand of NC_079190.1, from coordinate 482,932,064 downwards.
AGTGTAGTGTAGTGTTTTTAGGGTACATTCACACTGGCGGAGGTTTACAGTGAATTTACCGCTAGGAGTTTACGCTGCGGCGAAAAATTTGCCGCAGCTCATACTTGAAGTAGTAAACTTACTGTAAACCCGTCAGTGTCAATGTACCCTGTACGTTCACATGGGGGGGCAAACCTCCAGCTGTTTCAAAACTACAACTCCCAGCATGTACTGACAGACCGTGCATGCTGGGAGTTGTACTTTTGCAACAGCTGGAGGCACACTGGTTGGAAAACCTTCAGTTAGGTTCTGTTACCTAATTCAGTATTTTCCAACCAGTGTGCCTCCAGCTGTTGCAAAACTTCAACTCCCAGCATGTACTGATCGCCGAAAGGCATGCTGGGAGATGTAGTTATGCAACATCTGGAGAGCTATAGTTTAGAGACCACTGCACAGTGGTCTCCAAACTGTGGACCTCCAGATGTTGCAAAACTACAACTCCCAGCATCCCCAGACAGCAAACTGCTGTGTGGGCATGCTATCAGTTGTAGTTTTGCAAGATCTGGAGGTACACAGTATAGAGATCACTGTGCAGTGTTCTCAAACTGTAGACTTTCAGCTGTTGAAAAATGCAACTCCCAGCATGCCTAAACAGCTCTCTGGGCATGCTGGGAGTTGTAGTTTTGCAACATCTGGAGGGTTACAGTTTAGAGACCACTATAGTGGTCTCAGACTGTAGCCCTCCAGATGTTGCTAAGTAACTCACCGGCTTCGTCGCCCGCTGCTGCCGCTGATCGTCGCCGATGGGTAAGTGAATCTTCGGCGCCGGTACCTGTCGGTTTCCCCGTCCTGCCCCGCCTATTGTGGGTGGGCAGGACGGGGAAACCGAAAGTAAACCCCTCCGCCCCCGATCTGCTATTGGTGGTCGCGTCTAGACCACCAATAGCAGAGATAGGAGGGGTGGCACCTCTGCCACCTCACTCCTATTGCTTCAAGGGGATCGTGGGTGTCTAGGACATCCGCGATCCCCTTTATTTTCCGGGTCACCGGGTCACTATAGACCCATATGACCCGGAATAGCCGCAAATTGCAAGTGTGAATTCACTTGCGATTTGCGGCGATCGCCGACATGGGGGGGTCTGATGACCCCCCTGGGCATTTGCGCGGGGTGCCTGCTGATAGATATCAGCAGTCACCCCGGCCTGGTCCCCGCCGCGCCTATAGGTACGCTCTTGGTCCTTAAGGGGTTATAACAAAAACACATAGTAAGCTTACACACAGTGGCAAATGCCAAAAATTTCCTTCTAGAAAAAAAATTGTTCCTGGCAGAAAAAAGTCCAGCACAGACGATCCACTGATACAGTAGACTTAAGTCTGCCGTCGGCCATCGTGATCAATCGTTTGCGAATAATTTGAAGGCTGGCCGGACCAAATGGCCAAAATGGGCCATATCAGCTGACCATTATATTAACGGTGTCAACAGATATTACCATACCTGAGTGGGGAGCTATACTTGCCTAGTCTTGTTGGTTTTGGCTCTAATTCCTCCTCCTCAGTGTGATTGACAGTTCTTATCACCACTCAGCTCTCTAAGCAGACAGAGCAGAGCGATGACGCAAGCTGAGGCCGGGCTGTCACTCAAACTGAGAGGGCGTGATTACAGCCAGAGAAGATTGGACTAGGTGAGTATAGCTTCCGACCCAGGGGATTACTTAAAGGGGTACTCCGCCCCAGACATCTTATCCCCTATCCAAAGGATAGGGGATAAGATGTCTGCCGCTGGGAACCCCCGCGATCTCTCTGCAGCACCCCCTGTCATCTGGTGGACAGATCGAGCTCTGCTCCATGCCCGATGACTGGCGATGCAGGGGCCGGAGGATCGTGACGTCAGGAGGGGGCAGGGCAGTGATGTCACGATCCTCCTCTCTTCACCTGCCTCCTGACCGGCTGCAGACATCTCTCCTCTGCTCTGCCATCCGGCAGACCAGAGAAGTAGATTGTCAATATTATTGATCAGTAATAAAAATCAAAAAGATAGATATTAACTGTTACAGTTTAATAATGGGAATAAGTAACCTCTTACAAAATCTTTTCCCATTTTACAAACAGAAAATTGTAAAAAATAAAATAAATCAACATATTTGGTATAGCCATGTACAGAATAGTCCAAATTATTAAAATATAATGTTAATGGTTCCATACGGTGAACGGCATAAATCACATATACGCAAATGTGGTGCTGATAAAAACAACAAATCACAGATTAAGTGCCCATACAAGCATAACCATATGAATAAAAAATGTCCAGGGGTGAAATGTGAGTGCAGGTGCAGTGACCATGAAAAACATTTTTTTATTTTTTGTTAACCCCTTCAGGACCACAGGTTTTTTCATTTTTGCACCTTCGCTTTTTCCTCCTCACCTTCTTAGAATTATAACACTTAAAATTTTCTACCAACAGACTCCTATAAGGGCTGTTTTTTTTGCGCCACATACTGTACTTTGTAATGACATCAATCATTTCACCACAAAATCTACGGCAAAACTAGAAAAAAACTGTTTGTGGGGCAAAATTGAAAAAAACAAGCGCCATTTTGAATTTTTTTAGAGGCTTCCGATTCTACACAGTGCACTTTTTGGTAAAAATGACAACTGATATTTATTCAGTAGATTCATACGATTAAATTGATACCCAGCTTATTAAGGTTTGATTTTGTTTTACTTCTGTTAAAAAAAATTATAACTTTTTGCACAAAAATTAGTAAGTTTAAAATTGTCCTCTTCTGACCTCTATAACTGTTTTATTTTTCTGTATACAGGGATGTATAGGAAAAAGAAATAGCCCTCATACAGTGTAAAACATACTAAGGTTGGGTTCACATAACATGCAATACAGGACCGCATACGGCTGGACCACGGTTTTAGGTCCGGTGGGAAAACCAAATATGGGACAAAAATGAGCCGAACGGAGTCAGCGCTTCACTCCAGTCGGCTCACTGAGATACATTACATACGGGCCGCATACGGTAAGGATACGGGAGCGCCCGGTTTTAGCTTCCCCCCAGCCGTATGAGGTTCCGTATTGCACAAAACGTGATGTGAACCAGCCTTATAGTGTTCAAAAAGTTTGAGGTATTTTTTAGAAGCAGTACTGACTTTTTTTTTATCGTATTGACCCGCAATATAAAAAGAACATGTCAATGTTATCATACAGTTCACTGTGTAAAAACGAAAACTTTTCAATTTCCTGCTACAAAGTACAGTTGGTCGCAAAGGAAACAACAACTCATATGGGTCTGTTAGTGGAAAAGTAAAAAGGTTTATGGCTCTTAGAAGGGGAGGAGGAAAAAAATTAAAATGTAAAAATGAAAATTTCCTGTGTCCTCAAGCCCAAAAGGCTGTAACCCTGAAGGGGTTAAAACTGTAATCTTCAAATCCTTTGTAAACCCCCAGTATATAACTGTACATAGTGTAAGTAAAGTACAGTACAGCCATTACAATGGATACACATACACGTGATGTCATCTGCTGTGACATCACACATCAAAGAGACTTTCTCCAGGGTAGAATCCAATCCCTAACACTTATTTCCTCGGTTCGGCGGGTGAACACGTTCTCCTACTAGACCTGCGCTTATTTTGCAAATTGAAGAGAATTTTGTCTATTTAGGCAAAAGGATCCTGTAGGGACGGCGACCATGAAGCTAAGAGGTAGGAATAATGAAAACTTCCATAATTTCTGTTTAAAAATGGATTTAACATGAATGTATTAGTGTAAAGTTAATATAGTACAGTTCCGAACGCTTGTGGGGGGCGTGAGGTCACGGCCACGCCCCCTCAATATAAGTCTATGGGAGGGGGCGTGCTCTCCCATAGACTTGCATTGAGGGGGTGTGGCAGGACCTCACGAGGGGCGTGGCTGTGACGTTACGACCCCGTCACCCAGCGTTCTGAACGAAGGCTGGGTGCTGCACAGAGATCGCTGGGGTCCTAGCCGCGGGACCCCTGCGATCAGACATCTTATCCCCTATCCTTTACATAGGGAATAAGATGTCTAGGGGCAGAGTACCCCTTTAAGTATCTTACAGCAATTGGGTAGAGGTTTACTCCTGTGAGATAAATGATTTGTGAATCAATGTTTTACACATAATAGTCACACATAAATTTACAAAAAGCTTCCTACAGTGTTCAATGACCATACTTTGTGTGAATATATATATATACATAAATACATGAATGAATATAGATTTAATATATTGTATCCTGTCACTATTTTGCAGATATCCCAGTTCTCTCGGTGCCTGTCGTGTGTCTCATACATTACGTGACGAGTTTCCTTTGGCGGTATACTAACCTATATCATTATAAGGTCACTCCACCATATTATGAGATCCATAAAATACCTGGGAAGAAGATTAAGCACCGTGGTCAGCGAGCAGATGTGGCTATTGACATGGCTTTAGGTGACAATTCAGACCCACATGAATCCAGGCACAGCGATCATGTGACAGTCACCATGGCGGATAACCAGATGGATTTACCAACAACCTCTGAAGATGCCTCGGAGCCCAAAGTGTCTTGGCTGCATCGGACTTGGCAATATGCTAAAAGCAAACTGAAGTGGCCCAATTATGTATCCAATGTGTGGGTTGGAGCATGGGCCATGGCCAAATGGACAGTAACCGGCATGATGACCACATTCAAGATGCCATTTTACTTCCTACATACAAAGCTAAGAAGTATTACAGCAAAGGCCATTGACGATCAGTGTGAACCAATTTAACAAGACGTCTGATTGGGTCACACAAGATCTACATATGGTTGGGGGTGGGGGTGGGGAGGAGCCCGAAATGCAGCCACCTCCACGTGGTGGGCTCTGGGTCACTTGACACATTAACAAGTGAGCGAGGAGCTGCATAATTCAAGGCACATTTCCCATATGAGACATACAGCTTGTAATGGAGACAGAAGATATTGTCCACCTAGAAAGACATTTTGCACATAAGTGGGAAAACAAGCCCCCCTATTGGATGATTAAGGAATCAGAGATCTGTAGAAGGGGAGAGGTGGATTCCCAGGAATAGAGGATGACAATATATCTCTAGCATAATATCTCTGGATAAGTGGATATGGTAGAAACAGTATCATTATTATTATTACTATTATTAACCCCTTAAAATGAGAACTACGCTGCTCAACATTTGAAACAAACTGTTCCAAACACTGGAACTGGCGCCGGGAGCTAGTGACGTCATAGCCCCTCCCCCTCATGACTTCACCCCCGCTCCCTCAATGCAAGTCTATGGGAGGGAGCGTGGCGGCTGTCAGGCCACCTCAGTGGCGGATCCAGGGGGGGGGGGGGCAACTATATATGTGCGGGACGCATGATGGGGGCATTATATGTGCGGGACGCATGATGGGGGCTTTATATATGGGGGCACATGATGGAGGCATTATATGTGAGGGGCAAAGAATGGGGGCATTATATGTGAAGGGCACAGCACAGGAGGCATTAAATGTGTGGGGCACATGACAGGAGCATTATATGTGAGGGGCACAGCACAGAGGGCATTATTATGTGGGGGGAACAGGACGGGTCATAATTATTATATGTAGGGGCACAAGATGGAGCACTATTACTATATGTGAAGGCACAGAGTGTTTTGCCTTTCAGAAGTATAGTGTATATTATGAGGAATTTCTGGGGTGGTACGTTTTTTAGGGGCCACAATACATTACAGTATTTTACTCAGAGGGTGCACTGCACAGCAAGTTATATTCAGAGAATGCACTGTGTGGTAGTATTAGATTTAGAGGGCACAGTGTGTGGTAGTATTATATTCAGTGGGTACAGTTTGTGATAGTATTATATTTAGAGGGTGCAGTGTGTGATAGTATTATATTTAGAGGGTGCAGTGTGTGATAGTATTATATTCAGAGGGTGCAGTGTTTGGTAGTATTAAATTTAGAGGGCATAGTGTGTGGCAGTATTATATTCAGAGGGTGCAGTGTGTGGTAGTATTATATTCAGAGAGTGCAGTGTGTGGTAGTATTATATTTAGAGGGCACAGTGTGTGATAGTATTATATTCAGAGGGTGCAGTGTGTGATAGTATGATATTCAGAGGGTACAGTGTATGGCGGTATTATATTCAGAGGGTACAGTGTGTTGTATATTCAGGGGGTACAGTGTGTCAGAATTATATTCAGAGGGTGTGTGCCAGTATTATATTCAAAGAATACAGTGTTTGGCAGTATTATAATAATTATTGTTTTCATATAGAGGATCAGAATGCGCTGACATAGTGAGGAGACGTCTGGGCATCAAGTTCTGCAGAGAGAAGATTTAGCTGGAACAAATCCTGGCGGTATGTACCAGCTGAATTAGATAAGGAAAGACTATAGAGAAGACGTCACCTGTAATCACTGATATCATTGTATATTCTCCTCACTATAGAGAAGACGTCACCTGTAGTCACTGATATCATTGTGTATTCTCCTCACTATAGAGAAGACGTCACCTGTAATCACTGATATCATTGTGTATTCTCCTCACTATAGAGAAGACATCACCCATAGTCACTGATATCATTGTGTATTCTCCTCACGATAGAGAAGACGTCACCTATAATCACTGATCTCTATAGTGAGGAGAATACACAATGATATCAGTGATTACAGGTGACGTCTTCTCTATAGTGAGGAGAATACACAATGATAAGACGTCACCTGTAGTCACTGATATTACTGTGTATTCTCCTCACTATAGAGGAGACGTCACCTGTAATCACTGATATCATTGTGTATTCTCCTCACTATAGAGAAGATGTCACCTGTAATCACTGATCTCTATAGTGAGGAGAATACACAATGATATCAGTGACTACAGGTGACGTCTTCTCTATAGTGAGGAGAATACACAATGATATCAGTGATTACAGGTGACGTCTTCTCTATAGTGAGAATACACAGTGATATCAGTGATTACAGGTGATGTCTTCTCTATAGTGAGGAGAATACACAATGATGAGACGTCACCTGTAGTCACTGATATCACTGTGTATTCTCCTCACTATAGAGGAGACGTCACCTGTAATCACTGATATCATTGTGTATTCTCCCCACTATGGAGAAGATGTCACCTGTAATCACTGATCTCTATAGTGAGGAGAATACACAATGATATCAGTGACTACAGGTGACGTCTTCTCTATAGTGAGGAGAATACACAATGATATCAGTGATTACAGGTGACGTCTTCTCTATAGTGAGGAGAATACACAATGATAAGACGTCACCTGTAGTCACTGATATCACTGTGTATTCTCCTCACTATAGAGGAGACGTCACCTGTAATCCCTGATATCATTGTGTATTCTCCTCACTATAGAGAAGAGGTCATCTGTAATCACTGATATCATTCTGTATTCTCCTCACTATGTCCCATCAGAGCTGGAGTTACTTGTAAGTTCTGCAGTTATGATGGGTGAAACAACAACTCCCAGCATCCCCTTACCACTGCTTAGGTCATACTGGGAGCTGTAGTTTTAAATGGTAAAAATTTCTTTAGCATTTTCCCATTCTGTGGCAATTGGTATATTTGATTATTATTCTGACATATGAGCACGGCCGAAGAGTCTTAAGTAAGGTTAGGACTGTATGATACATTTAATAATATTGTAAGTTCCGTAATCTTATTTTCTGTCCGCCAACACAAAATACTCTAATAGTGCCCCTCCCGAGACTCGACTCTGGATCCGCCCCTGGGCCACCTCCCATAGACTTGCATTGAGGGGTGGGGTGTGACATCATGAGGGGCGGGGCTATGACATCAGGAGCTCCCAGCACCAGCTCCAGTGTTCGGAACAGTTTGTATCAAACGCTGAGCAGCAGAGTACCCCTTTAAGGACCTGTGACGTAAATGTACATTACGGCGCAGTCTTCTGGGATCACCACATCTCTGGACGTGGTGATTGGGCCGGGATGGCTGCTGTTATCTAACAGCAGCAACCTCGGCATACCACCCAGGGGGGTCCCGAGACCCCCCTTGTCGGCGATCGCTGTGATTCATCAGTCAATTCTGACCGGTGAATCACGGCTTTTCCAGGCCAATTTGGTCACTGATGACCGAGGAAATATGGGTGATTGGTGCTGACCGAGACAGCACCAATCACCATTGTACAGCTGGAGGGCAAGAGCGGGTACCGACCGTGTAGTGTGCAGCGGCGAGTATCGCTTACTGGCACAGCAGGAAATGACTGGCGAGGTGAGGCATTGTGTGCCTCCTACTGTTTCCTAACTACAACTCCCAGCATGCACAGCCAAAGGGCATGCTGGGAGTTGTAGTTATGTAACAGGTGGATGCACACGACTACAACTCCCAGCATGCCCTTCGGCTGGCCAGGCATGCTGGGAGTTTTAGTTCGGCAACAGCTGGAGACACCCTGGTGGGGAAACACTGTGCTATACAGATGCAGGGGGGCCGGTATGAGAATAGCTCTTAGTGTAAGATTATATGGGAATGGGAATTCAAGTAGAGAAAGACATGGTCGCACATCCACAATATGGATTTTGATCTACAGGGTGGGCCATTTCTATGGACACACCTTAATAAAATGGGAATGGTTGGTGATATTAATTTCCTGTTTGTGGCACATTAGTATATGTGAGGGGGGAAACTTTTCAAGATGGGTGGTGACTATGGCGCCATTTTGAATCCCACTTTTGTTTTTTCAATAGGAAGAGGGTCATGTGACACATCAAACTTATTGGGAATTTCCCAAGAAAAACAATGACGTGCTTGGTTTTAATGTAACTTTATTCTTTCATGAGTTATTTACAAGTTTCTGACCACTTATAAAATGTGTTCAATGTGCTGCCCATTGTGTTGGATTGTCAATGCAACCCTCTTCTCCCACTCTTCACACACTGATATCAACACCGCAGGAGAAATGCTAGCACAGGCTTCCAGTATCCGTATACACTGCTATATACTACTATATACACCGCAGGAGAAATGCTAGCACAGGCTTCCAGTATCTGTATACACTGCTATATACTACTATATACACCGCAGGAGAAATGCTAGCACAGGCTTCCAATATCCATATACACTGCTATATACTACTACATACACCGCAGGAGAAATGCTAGCACAGGCTTCCAGTATCCGTATACACTGCTATATACTACTACATACACCGCATGAGAAATGCTAGCACAGGCTTCCAGTATCCGTATACACTGCTATATACTACTATATACACCGCAGGAGAAATGCTAGCACAGGCTTCCAGTATCTGTATACACTGCTATATACACCGCAGGAGAAATGCTAGCACAGGCTTTCCGGATCCGTAGTTTCAGGTGCTGCACATCTCGTATCTTCACAGCATAGACAATTGCCTTCAGATGACCCCAAAGATAAAAGTCTAAGGGGGTCAGATTGGGAGACCTTGGGGGCCATTCAACTGGCCCTCGACGACCAATCCACTTTCCAGGAAACTGTTCATCTAGGTATGTTCGGACCTGACACCCATAATGTGGTGGTCACCATCTTGCTGGAAAAACTCAGGGAACGTGCCAGCTTCAGTGCATAAAGAGGGAAACACATCAATATGTAGCAATTTCGCATATCCAGTTGCCTTGAGGTTTCCATTGATGAAGAATGGCCCCACTATCTTTGTACCCCATATACCACACCATACCATCAATTTTTGTGTTCCAACAGTCTTGGAGGGATCTATCCAATGTGGGTTAGTGTCAGACCAATAGCAGTGGTTTTGTTTGTTATCTTCACCATTCACATAAAAGTTTCCTCATCACTGAACAAAATCTTCCGCGTAAACTGAGGGTCCTATTCCAATTTTTGTTTTGCCCATTCTGCAGCACCTGAAACTACAGATACTGGAAGCCTGTGCTAGCATTTCTCCTGTGGTGTATATAGCAGTGTATACGGATACTGGAAGCCTGTGCTAGCCTTTCTCCTGCGGTGTATATAGTAGTATATAGCAGTGTATACGGATACTGGAAGCCTGTGCTAGCATTTCTCCTGCGGTGTTGCTATCAGTGTGTGTAGAGTGGGAGAAGAGGGTTGCATTGACAATCCAACACAATGGGCAGCACATTGAACACATTTTGTAAGTGGTCAGAAACTTGTAAATAACTCATGAAAGAATAGAGTTACGTTAAAACCAAGTACACATCATTGTTTTTCTTGTGAAATTCCCAATAAGTTAGATGTGTCACATGACCCTCTTCCTATTGAAAAAAACAAAAGTGGGATTCAAAATGGCCAACTTCAAAATGGCCGCCACGGTCACCACCCATCTTGAAAAGTTTCCCCCCTCCCATATCCTAATGTGCCACAAACAGGAAGTTAATATCACCAACCATTCCCATTTAATTAAGGTGAATCCATATATATGGCCCACCCTGTACTTGCTTCTCAGCATAAATTCAAAAACTATCAGGTTGTTAGTATATATTTTGATCAAAAAGTACAAGCCCACTCGCCACGTAAAGGCCACCTATTTAGAGTGGGTCCCTAATGTCCCTAGCATAAAATGGCGTAGCACTGGGCGGCGACCACCACTGCCGTAACACCAGTGCCCAGAGGGGGAATGACCCATTGCAGAGCGGCCTCAATGCCACTCAAACCAGTCCCTGGGCCGCGCCCCCCACAATCACGGTGCCACGGCAGCAACAGATGCCGCACAGCACCACACCAGTGTGAACAGGGTCTAAAAGCTCACTTACCATATGCTCCCAGTCATACTGGGAGACTGCTAGAAAAGAAAAGGCCCTTGTGTAGCTACCTGCTACTTTATATAGGGTTGGGCTGAGGGGGTGGGGCGGAGTGCTGTATACTAACAACCTGTTAGGTTTTGAAATTAGATCAAAATACAAATGGTGGATGTGCGGCTATGTTTCTCTATTTGTGTAGTACATTTGTAGTCTGTCCGTTCTTCCATGGCCTCCACTCCACCCATTCGGCCCAGGCGTTATTAATTAGCAGGAGACTGCATAAGGGTTTCCTCCTAACATTCTCCCAGCCCTCTGGCAAGGAGCACATGGTAAGTGTTCACACAGGTGTGGTGCTCTGTGTCGACCATTGTTTCTGTGATGCTTTGTCTGTGGGGCTGCCTGGCCACTGGGTTGCTCCCCCTGTGGGCATGGTGTCTCGGAGGCGGTGGTCGCCGCCCCCGGCGCTACTCCACTGTCAGGTTAGGAACCCACTCTGACTAGGTGTCCTTGACGTGGCGAGTGGACTTGTACTTTTTGATCAAAATGTATACTAACAACCTGTTAGTTTTTAAATTATGCTGAGAAGCAAGTAGATCAAAATACAAATGGTGGATGTGCGGTTGTGTTTCTCTTTGTGTTGTACGTTATATGGGAATGGTCCTAACCTTTGAAGTGGGAACTTAATGCAGATTCCATTTCTATGGAGACAAAAGCAACACGAGTCGTGTCTCATTTTCCTCCTCTGCTGCTGCTGAAGCCTTCCTCATCTATGCCATCTCCAGAGTTTTTGTGATCTGGAGTATTGTTATTGGAAGTCTCCTTGGAAGCTCTGGAAGACGGATATCATGGTAGAGGCGTCTGTACCGAGAAACAAAGTTCCCGGAAAAACTTTTTGAAGGAGATTTATCATTCTTATCAAACGTATGGCTTTTATGTGACAATTTTTTTATACTTTTGCTTACATGCGACCTATTTATCAAATAGTCGCACGACCTTGATAAATAAATCGCACGTAAGCAAAACCCAGGAAACCCGCTTACAAAAGCATTTTTTAAAACCCCTTTCTGCAGAATGACTTATGATGCGCGAACTACCTCCACATCATGATGTTTATGAAAGTCATTCAGTTAACCCGGTGATGCGCGGCATTACACGGTTTAACTGGCAGAAGTCTCGCTGTTACCAGCTGGGGACAACTTCTGCAAGCCCCCCCAGGACCATCTGTGGATGGTCCTGGTCAGCGATCACTGTGATTGGTCCCTGTGGACCAATCACAGTGATCACTGACTGGGGGGGTTAAAGTTCAGATCCCCAACTCTGCCCGCCCCTAGAAGTCGGGCAGAGCAGAGGAAGAGAATCCTGGGAGCTGCATGGGGACCGCGGAACATACCTGCGGGGGGTGGGCGCGGCAGTAAGGACTGGGACCGGCGGCAGGCACACATGGAGGTGGCGGCAGGGAAGTGGAGGCGGCAGCAGGAAGCAGGCAAGTGGAGGCCACAGTGAAAATCGACGGAAAGTGATATTCACTGCTGCTTCTAGGAGTTTCAAAACTACAACTCCCAGCATGCTGGGAGTTGTAGTTTTGAAACATCTGGAGGGCCGCAGTTTGGAGACCACTGTGCAGTGGTCTCCAATATGTGCTCTTCCAGATGTTGCAAAACTACAACTCTCAGCATGCCCAGACAGTCCAGGCATGCTGTGAGTTTTAGTTCTGTAACATATGGCCCTTCAGATGTTGCCGAACTACAGCTCCCAGCATGCCTGGGCAGTCTGGGCATGCTTGGAGTTTAAGTTTTACAACATCTGGAGGGCTACAGTTTGGACACCACTACTTAGCAGTCTCCCAACTGTTCTCCTCCAGTTATTGCAAAACTACAACTCCCAGCATGCCCCTTGGCTGTCTGGGCATGCTGGGAGTTGTTGTTTTGCAACAACTGGAGGTACACTGGTTGGATAATATTTTTTCCTAACTCAGTGTTTCCCAACCCGTGTGCCTCCAGCTGATGCCAAACTTTAATTCCCAGGATGCACTGACAGACCAAGCATGCTGAGAGTTGTAGTTTTGCAACATCTGGAAGAGCACAGATTGAAGACCACTGCACAGTGGTCCCCAAACTGCAGCCCTCCAGATGTTGCAAAACTACAAATCCCAGCTTGCACGGACAGCCAAAGGGCATGCTGGGAGTTGTCGTTTTGCAACAGCTCGAGGTTTGTCCAGCCCCCCCCCCAACCCCATGTGAATGTACAGGGTACATTCACATGGGTGGGGGTTTACAGCGAGTTTCTCGCAAGTTTGAGATGCAGCAAATTTTCCGCTGCAGCTCAAACTCCCAGCGGGAAACTCACTGTAAACCTCCGCCCATGTGAATGTACCCTAAAAACACTACACTACACAAAATAAAAAGTAAAACACTACATATACACATACCCCTTCACAGTCCGTCCCCCCCCCCCCAATAAAAATGAAAAACATCAGGCACTGCACTGTTTCCAAAACAGAGCCTTCAACTGTTGCAAAACAACAACTCCCAGTATTGCTGGACAGCCATAAACTGTCCAGGCATGCTGGAAGTTTTGCAACAGCTGGAGGCACTGTGTTTGGGAATCACTGGCGTAGAATTCCCCTATGTCCAAGCCTATGCAAATCCCTAATTTAGGCCTCAAATACGCATGGTGCTCTCTCACTTCCGAGCCCTGTCGTATTTCAAGGCAACAGTTTAGGGCAACATATGGGGTATTTCCGTACTTGGGAGAAAATGCCTAACAAATTTTGCAGGGCTTTTTCTACTTTTACCCTTATGAAAAGGTAAAGTTGTGGTCTATTCCAGCATGTTATTGTAAAAAAAAAAAAATTTTTTTACAGTAACTTGCTGGTACTGACCCATATTTTTATTTTCACAAAAGGTAAAAGGAAAAAAGACCCCTAAAATTTGTAACACAATTTCTCCTGAGTATGGAAATACCTTACATGTGGATGTAAAAAGCTCTGCGGGCACACAACAAAGCTCAGGAGTGAGAGAGCGCCATGTAAATTTGTGGCTGATCGCTACAGCGGTTCTGACATAAACGCATAAAAAAAAAGAAAACACCCACATGGGACCCCGTTTTGCAAACTACACCCCTTAAGGAATGTAACATGGGGTATAGTGAGCATTAACTACCCACAGGTGTTTGAAGAATTTTCGCTGAAAATGAAAATTTTTTATTTTTTCACAAAAATACTGGTGTTATCCCAAAAGGGGTAATAGGAAAAATGCCCCCCAAAATTTGTTATCCCATTTCTTCTGAGTATATAAATACCCCACATGGGGATGTAAAGTGCTCTGCGGGCGAACTACAGGACTCAGAAGAGAAGGAGCGCCATTGAGCTTTTGGAGAAAGAATTTGGCTGGAATTGAACGCTATGCGCGTTTACAAAGCCCCCCTGGTGCCAGAATGGTGGAACCCCCCACAGTCACCCCATTTTGGAACTACACCCCTCACAGAATGTAATAAGGGGTGCAGTGAGCATTTACACACCACAGGTGTCTGACAGGTTTTTGGAACAGTGGTCCATGAAAATTAAAAATTAAATTTTTCATTTGCACAGCCCACTGTTCCAAAAGTCTGTCAAACACCAGTGGGGTGTAAATGCTCCCTGCACCCCTTATTAAATTCTGTAAGGGGTGTAGTTTCCAAAATGGAGTCACATGTGGGGGGTCCACTGTTCTGGCACCATGGGGGGCTTTGTAAACGCACATGGCCCCGACTTCCATTCCAAACAAATTCTCTCTCCAAAAGCTCCTTTTCTTCTGAGCATTGTAGTTCGTCCGCAGAGCACTTGACGTCCACACATGGGGTATTTCCATACTCAGAAGTAATGGGGTTACAAATGTTGGGGGACATTTTCTCCTATAACCTCTTGTAAAAATAGTTAATATAGGAAAAAAACGACATTTTAGTGAAAATTAAGGCTAACTATACCCCTTCTTACGTGCTTTGAGGGGTATAGATTCCTAAATAGTATGCCATGTGTTTTTTTTTCCTTTTATGGAAAACCATAGGGACTTCCTAAATGTGACATGCCCCCCTAAAATCATTTCAGCAAAATTCACTCTCCAAAATCCCATTGTCGCTCCTTCGCTTCTGAGCCCTCTAGTGCACCCACAGAGCACTTTACTTTCACATATGAGGTATTTCCTTACTCTAGAGAAATTGGGTTTCACATTTTGGGGGGCATTTTCTCCTTTTACCCCATGTAAAAATTCTAAAACTGGGTCTACAAGAACATATTAGTGTAAAAAATTGATATTTTGAATTTTCTCCTTCAATTTGCTGCTATTCCTGTGAAACCTAAACCTAAAGGGTTAACAAGCATTCTGAATATCATTTTCTATACTTTGATGGGTGCAGTTTTTATAATGGGGTAATTTATGAGGTACTTCTAATTTGCAGACCCCTCAAATCCACTTCAAAACTGAACTGGTCCCTGAAAAATTCTGATTTTGAAAATTTTGTGAAAAATTGGAAAATTGCTGCTGAACTTTGAAGCCCTCTGATGTCTTCCAAAAGTAAAAACATGTCAACTTCATGCTGCAAACATAAAGCAGACATATTGTATATGTGAACCAATATATAATTTATTTGGTATGTCTATTTTCCTCACAAGCAGTGAGAAAAATACTAAATTTTACATGAAATTTGGGAATTTTTCACCAAGAAATGATGCCAGTATCGACAAAAATTTACAACTATGATGAAGTAGAATATGTCATGAAAAAAACAATCGTGGAATCAACTTCATGAGTAAAAGCATCCCAGAGTTATTAATGCTTAAAGTGATAGTGGTCAGATGTGCAAAAAATGCTCTGGTCCTTAAAGGGGTATTCCAGGCAAAACCATTTTTTATATATATCAACTGGCTCTGGAAAGTTAAACAGATTTGTAAATTACTTCTATTAAAAAATCTTAATCCTTCCAATAGTTATTAGCTTCTGAAGTTTTCTGTCTAACTGCTCAATGATAATGTCACGGGAGCTGTGCATGATGGGAGAATATCCCCATAGGAACTGCACAGCTCCTCGGACGTGAGTCATCAGAGAGCAGTTAGACAGAAAACAACCACCCAACTTCAGAAGCTAATAACTATTGGAAGGATTAAGATTTTTTAATAGAAGTAATTTACAAATCTGTTTAACTTTCAGGAGCCAGTTGATATATAACGAAAAAGTTTTTGCCTGGATGATTATGCCAAAATGACCTTAATCCCTTAACGACGAAGGACGTATATTTACGTCCTGCGCCGGTTCAGCGATATGAAGCGGGATCGCGACGCGATCCCGCATCATATCGCGTCGGTCCCGGCGCTCATCAACGGCCGGGACCCGCGGCTAATACCACACATCGCCGATCGCGGCGATGTGCGGTATTAACCCTTTAGAAGCGGCGGTCAAAGCTGACCGCCACTTCTAAAGTGAAAGTGAAAGTGACCCGGCTGCTCAGTCGGGCTGTTCGGGACCGCCGCGGTGAAATCGTGGCGTCCCGAACAGCTGACAGGACACCGGGAGGGCCCTTACCTGCCTCCTCGGTGTCCGATCGGCGAATGACTGCTCCGTGCCTGAGATCCAGGCAGGAGCAATCAAGCGCCGATAACACTGATCACAGGCGTGTTAATACACGCCTGTGATCTGTGTAAAAGATCAATGTGTGCAGTGTTATGGGTCCCTATGGGACCTATAACACTGCAAAAAAAAATGTAAAAAAAAAGTGTTAATAAAGGTCATTTAACCCCTTCCCTAATAAAAGTTTGAATCACCCCCCTTTCCCATAAAAAAAATAAAACAGTGTAAAAAAAAAAAATATATATATATATATATATATATATATATGTGGTATCACCGCGTGCGTAAATGTCCGAACTATAAAAATATATCATTAATTAAACTGCATGGTCAATGGCGTACGCGCAAAAAAATTCCAAAGTCAAAAAAGCGTATTTTGGTCACTTTTTATACCATTAAAAAATGAATAAAAAGTGATCAAAAAGTCTGATCAAAACAAAAATCATACCAATAAAAACTTCAGATCACGGCACAAAAAATGAGCCTCATACCGCCCTGTACGTGGAAAAATAAAAAAGTTATAGGGGTCAGAAGATGACATTTTTAAACGTATACATTTTCCTGCATGTAGTTATGATTTTTTCCAGAAGTGCGACAAAATCAAACCTATATAAGTAGGGGATCATTTTAACCGTATGGACCTACAGAATAATGATAAGGTGTAATTTTTACCGAAATATGCACTGCGTAGAAACGGAAGCCCCCAAAAGTTACAAAATGGCGTTTTTTCTTCGATTTTGTCGCACAATGATTTTTTTTCCGTTTCGCCCTGCATTTTTGGGTAAAATGACTAATGTCACTGCAAAGTAAAATTGTCGACGCAAAAAATAAGCCATAATATGGATTTTTAGGTGGAAAATTGAAAGGGTTATGATTTCTAAAAGGTAAGGAGGAAAAAACGAAAGTGCAAGAACTGAAAAACCCTGAGTCCTTAAGGGGTTAAGGGTTTAAAGCAGAAAAGTTTTCCCTTATGTTATTATCCAAGTTCTTTATCTACCCTTTATTACCAGTAGTTCGCAGCGGCGGGCGAACATATGCGATGTTCCATCCGCCCCCTATTCGTCATCATTGAGGAAACTTTGACCCTGTACCTCACAGTCAGCAGACATATTCCAGCCAATCAGCAGCAGACCCTCCCTCCCAGACCCTTCTACCTCCTGGACGGACTCCATTTTAGCTTCATTCTGAAGCTGCATTCATAGTGAGAAGAGGGATAGTGTAGTTGCTGCAGATTTAATAGGGAAATCAATAGCTAGGGTAGTGTATTCAGTGTCCACCACAGTCCTGAAGGACTAATCTAATCTCTGCTGTAAGGACAGCACCCCTAAAAAAGCCCTGCCTGCCTGCCAGCGTGTGTTTCAGGCTCACAGCGTATAGTGTGCCCACTTGCCCAGTGCCACCACTCATATCTGGTGTCACAATAGCTTGCATTTAAAAAAAAACTTTTTTGACTGTAATATAATAGGAGTCAGTCACCTTCACACGTGTGTTTTGCAACAGCTGGAGGCACCCTGGTTGGGAAGCACTGGTTTAAAGGCGTACTTCGGTGGAAAACATTTTTTCTTTCAATCAACTACAATATTCAGTGTCCACTACAGTCCTGAAGGACTAATCTGATCTCTGCTGTTAGGACAGCACCCCATAAAGCCCTTTTTATGGCTAGAACATCAGTCTGCATTTTTTCCCCGTGTGTAATCTAATAGCAGTTGCTTGCCTGCCAGCGTGTGTTTCAGGCTCACATCGTACAGTGTGCCCACTTTCCCAGTGCCACCACTCATATCTGGTGTCAAAATAGCTTACATTTAAAACAAAATAAACTTTTTTGACTGAAATAATATCAGCCAGTTTCCTTCACACGTGTGAGTTTTTGGGCCTGCCAGGGCACAGTGTCACACCAGTGCAACTCATATCTGGTGTAACAGTAGTGTACATAAAAAAAAATACAATTTTGACTGTAATAGATTGAATAGCAGTTAGTTGTCTACAAGCGTGTGTGTCAGGCCTACAGCGTCTACTCTGCCAACTTCTGCCAGTGCACAGTGCCTCTCATATCTGCTGTCACAGTAGCTTGCACGCATAGTACCTCTAATCGAAAAAAAAAATGACAGACAGGCCTCTTCTTCATCGATGTCCGGACGATCCAAGATAGAATAGTCTCTAAGCCGGCTGTGGACCAGCCTGCGGCAGTCCTGGACGGACATGTCCTCCCTGTTGTAGATGAGGCGATTCCTGACCAGCCATATAGCATCCTTAAAACAGTTCATAAGGCACCAGGCCTCCCGGATGGCCTCCACATCGTGAACCCCAGGAAAAAGACCATAAAGCACCGAATGGTACGATAGGTAGTTCCTGGGTAGATTAAACTGATAAGAATAGAACTCCTTAACACACCACTCCTATCTATATGGCACATTAGATTGCACGCGTAGTGCCCCAAATTTGAAGTAGGAGGACCGACCAAGCATCTTTTTGCATCTCCCGGTTCCTAAAATCAATGCCATATACATGTCTCCTGATAGAGGACATAACAGGGATTAAAGTGATAGGAATAGTACTACTTAACACACGTTATAATAACGCAGAGAGAGGAGTCTGAAGAAGAGGAGTCAGAGGAGGAAGGTGGCTTTGAGGAGGTGGAAGACCAAACACAGCAGGCGTCCCAGGGGGCTTGGTGTCACCTTTCGGGGACCCTTGGTGTTGTACGTGGCTGGATGGAGGAAGAGACATTCAATGACATCTGTGAGGACAAGGAATGGGACATGGCTAGCTTTATATCCAACCTTGTGCAAATGGGGGTTTTGCGATTGTGCAAATCGTCTGTTTGCGGTGAATTAAACGCGGCGTTTGGTCTGTCACTGCGAAGCGGGTGTAACCCTTACACTACCTGATCGATACAACATCATACCTGATGTTTTAAAGCACGTTATTCCAAACAATTTAGGAATGTTAGGTGATTTATGCCTTTTATGGATTAAAACCAGACTCTGCATCAACTATGTAATTTTCCATGGGAGTTTTGCCATGGATCCCCCTCCGGCATGCCACAGTCCAGGTGTTAGTCCCCTTGAAACAACTTTTCCATCACTATCGTGTCAGAAATAGTCCCTGTGGGTTTTAAAATTCATCTGCCTATTGAAGTCTATGGCGGTTCGCCCGTTCGCGAACATTTGCGGAAATTTGCATTCGCCATTCGCGAACAGAAAATTATATGTTCGCAACATCACTAGTCAGCATGTATGTGTCCTAAAATTAACAAGGTGTGCAGTGTGTATTTTCAACCTTAAAATTAATAGTTATTAGTTATATAATTTATTTTTTCTATAATTAACATTAACATTAATGTAGTAGCTTTGTTTCATGATGCAGAACAAGAACAGTTGGTAAAGTTGGTGTTACTGTCCTTTTCTGCAGACGGATGCACTTTGTTAAGCCAGGTTGGACCTGGAATACATAAGCGACTTTTAAATGCTGATGCAACTTTTTTTCTTCATAAATAGCAACTATTGCATTTGATAAATACATGACCAATGCAAAGTAAAAAAAAATATATATATACATGGGGAGATTTCAGAAATGTGCTTTGGAATAAGCAAAAATCAAAAAAGTCGCAGCATGTATAGAAAAGTCGCACGTGCGTAAGTACGTAAAGCTTAATAAATCTCCTTCCTTGTGTTTACCTTGTGCTTTCCTGTTTTTTTATGTGGCTGGCATGGGATAGGATCTCTTTTGGTTTATGAATGCACAGTGATGTGGGTTGTGTAATGCAACCTACATTTCCCATGAATCCTCTGGCTTTGGGTGGGATGTTTGATCACTGCAGCTAGTGCTGGAGGTCACCCAGGTAAACTCTGACTTACAAGTGGGTTGAGGTCAGTTCACCTTGGGTGAGATATTTAAATATTACTGTAATTTCTGTTCCAGCGATAGTAATCACACCATTGTTTTTCTCCTCACATTTTTAAAGGTCTCTTGTGCTGCTTTGAAAATATGAAAACATATGAGAGTTCATTTTCGCGACACTTTTCTTTTTTTTCTTTTTTTGCGTCAAAATTGCAGAGTTTGGCACAGAATTTAGAATCATGGAAAATTCTGGCAGAAGCATCTCACACAATATTCCATGATTACCAGTGCCCATAGAACCAATAACTATATGAATAAAACATGTCCAGGGGTTAAATGTGAGTGCAAGTGCAGTGACCATGAAAAAAATAAAATTATTTATTTTTAAACCCCTTTAACCCCTCAAGAACCAGGCCCATTTTCACCCTAGGGACCAGGCCAATTTTATTTTAGCATTTTCGTTTTTTCCTCCTCACCTTCTAAAATCCATAACTCTTTTATATTTCCGTCTACAGACCCATATAAGGGCTTGTTGTTTGCGTGACCAATTGTACTTTATAATGAAACCTCTCAATTAACCATAAAATGTACAAAAATATTTTTTAGGGAGGAAATTTAAATGTAAACCCCAATTTTGCACATTTTGGAGGGCTTCATTTTCACACTGTACAATTTACGGTAAAAATGACATGTGTTCTTTATTCTGTGGGTCAATACAATTAAAATTATACCCATGGCTAGTTACTTTTATATTTTTGTATCGCTTAAAAAAAAATCTATAACTTTTTGTACAAAATCAGTAATCTAAATTGCCCTATTTTGACCACCTATAACTTTTTCATTTTTCAGTATATAGGGCGGTTTTAGGGCTCATTTTTTGCGCCGTCATCTGTACTTTTTATCGATACCACATTTGCATATAAAAATCTTTTAGATCATTTTTTACAGATTTTTTGGGGGGGGAATAAAATGTGACAAAAAAGCAGCATTTTTGGATTTTTAATTTCTTTTTTAACGTTTACGCTGTTCACCGTACGGGATCATTAACATTATATTTTCATAAACTTACGCGCGTGGCGATACCATATATGTTTATAAAAAAAGTTACGCTTTTTAGGGGTAAAAGGGAAAAACTGACAATTTTCATTTTTATTGGGGGAGGGGATTTTTCAATTTTTTTTTACTTTTTATTTTTAAATTTTTCAACTTGGAAAGCCGAAAGCAGCAGACATGTGGACGTTACGCAATTTGCATAACTCCCATTGACTTTAATGGAAGTTACGCAAACAGCGTAGCCCCGCCAGCTACTCTGTTTGCGTAACTCCGGAGTTACTCAAACAGAGTAACCTGTGGGGCTACGCCGTTAGCGTAACTCCCATTAAAGTCAATTGGAGTTACGCAAATTGCGTAACTTTCCCACGTCTGCTGCTTTATAACACAGTGTTTTGCAACCAGGATCTTGCAAAACTACAAGTCCCAGAATGCCCAGACAGCTAAAAGCTGTCTGGGCATGCTGGGACTTGTAGTTTTGCAACATCCTAGTTGGGAAACACTGCTTTACACAATGTCGCCCCTCCATGCCAGTGTTTCTCTAATCAGGGTGCCTCCAAATGTTGCAAAACTACAACTCCCAGCATGCTTTAGCTGTCTGGGAGTTGTAGTTTAGAAACAGGGTGTCTCCAGCTTGTTACGCCTAGCGCTCCGGGTCCCCGCTCCTCCCCGGAGCGCTCACGGCGTCTTTCTCCCTGCAGCGCCCCGGTCAGTCCCGCTGACCGGGAGCGCTGCACTGTTCTGGCCGTTGGGGATGCGATTCGCACAGCGGGACGCGCCCGCTCGCGAATCGCATCCCAGGTCACTTACCCGTCCCGGTCCCCTGCTGTCATGTGCTGGCGCGCGCGGCTCCGCTCTCTAGGGCGCGCGCGCGCCAGCTCTCTGAGACTTAAAGGGCCAGTGCACCAATGATTGGTGCCTGGCCCAATTAGCTTAATTGGCTCCCACCTGCTCCCTGCCTTTATCTAGTCTCCTCCCTTGCACTCCCTGGCCGGATCTTGTTGCCTTGTGCCAGTGAAAGCGTTTAGTGTGTCCAAAGCCTGTGTACCTGAACTTCTGCTACCCATCCTGACTACGAACCTTGCCGCCTGCCCCCGACCTTCTGCTACGTCTGACCTTGCTTCTGCCTACTCCCTTGTACCGCGCCTATCTTCAGCAGCCAGAGAGGTGAGCCGTTGCTAGTGGATACGACCTGGTCACTACCGCCGCAGCAAGACCATCCCGCTTTGCGGCGGGCTCTGGTGAAAACCAGTAGTGGCTTAGAACCGGTCCACTAGCACGGTCCACGCCAATCCCTCTCTGGCACAGAGGATCCACTACCTGGAAGCCGAATCGTGACAGTAGATCCGGCCATGGATCCCGCTGAGGTGCCGCTGCCAAGTCTCGCTGATCTTCCCACGGTGGTCGCTCAGCAATCGCAGCAGATTGCCCAACAAGGACAGCAGCTGTCGCAGTTGACCGCCATGTTACAGCAAATTCTGCCTCTGCTACAGCAGCAACCATCTCCTCCGCCAGCTCCTGCACCTCCTCCGCAGCGAGTGGCCGCTCCTAACCTCCGCTTGTCCCTGCCGGACAAATTTGATGGGGACTCCAGACTCTGCCGTGGATTTTTGTCTCAGTGTTCCCTGCATATGGAGATGTTGTCAGACTTGTTTCCTACAGAACGGTCTAAGGTGGCGTTCGTAGTAAGTCTTCTTTCAGGAAAGGCCTTGTCTTGGGCCACACCGCTCTGGGACCGCAATGATCCTGCCACAGCCACAGTCCAGTCCTTCTTTGCTGAAGTCCGAAGTGTCTTTGAGGAACCTGCCCGAGCCTCTTCTGCTGAGACTGCCTTGCTGAACCTGGTCCAGGGTAATTCTTCCGTTGGCGAGTACGCCATACAATTCCGTACTTTTGCTTCTGAACTATCCTGGAATAATGAGGCTCTCTGCGCGACTTTTAAAAAAGGCCTATCCAGTCGCATCAAGGATGTGCTGGCCGCACGAGAGATTCCTGCCAACCTCCAAGAACTCATCCATTTGGCTACCCGCATTGACATGCGTTTTTCTGAGCGACACCAAGAGCTCCGCCAGGAAAAAGACTTAGATCTCTGGGCACCTCTCCCACAGCATCCTTTGCAGTCTTCGCCTGGGCCTCCCGCCGAGGAGGCAATGCAAGTGGATCGGTCTCGCCTGACCCAGGAAGAGAGGAATCGCCGTAGAGAAGAAAATCTCTGTCTGTACTGTGCCAGTACTGAGCATTTCTTGGTGGATTGCCCTATCCGTCCTCCACGCCTGGGAAACGCACGCTCGCACCCAGCTCACGTGGGTGTGGCATCTTTTGCTTCTAAGTCTTCTTCTCCACGTCTCACGGTGCCCGTGCGGATTTCCCCTACAGCCAACTCCTCCATCTCAGCCGTGGCCTGCTTGGACTCTGGTGCCTCCGGGAATTTTATGTTGGAGTCCTTTGTTAATAGATTCAGCATCCCGGTGACCCGTCTCGTCAAACCGCTCTACATTTCCGCGGTCAACGGAGCCAGATTGGACTGCACCGTGCGTTACCGCACAGAACCCCTCCTGATGTCTATCGGACCCCACCACGAAAGGATTGAGTTCTTCATTCTCCCCAACTGTACCTCTGAGGTCCTCCTCGGTCTGCCTTGGCTCCGGCTTCATTCCCCCACCATTGATTGGACCACCGGGGAGATCAGGAACTGGGACTCTGCCTGCCACAGGAAGTGCCTCTCCCCCCCTCCCAGTCCCATCAGGCAAGCCTCTGTGCCTCCCCATGGCCCCCGTCCTGGTGTCACACTGCCCCGTGCCAGGCCTCGCCCTCTGCCCTCCCTCCCCATTCCCACTCCTGCTGTACTGCCTGCCGTTGAGGAAACCCTCCATTCTTTCCCGGTGTCCTCATCCCAGGGGAGGCAGTTACCGGACAAAGAGAAGGGGAGACCTAAGGGGGGGGGTACTGTTACGCCTAGCGCTCCGGGTCCCCGCTCCTCCCCGGAGCGCTCACGGCGTCTTTCTCCCTGCAGCGCCCCGGTCAGTCCCGCTGACCGGGAGCGCTGCACTGTTCTGGCCGTTGGGGATGCGATTCGCACAGCGGGACGCGCCCGCTCGCGAATCGCATCCCAGGTCACTTACCCGTCCCGGTCCCCTGCTGTCATGTGCTGGCGCGCGCGGCTCCGCTCTCTAGGGCGCGCGCGCGCCAGCTCTCTGAGACTTAAAGGGCCAGTGCACCAATGATTGGTGCCTGGCCCAATTAGCTTAATTGGCTCCCACCTGCTCCCTGCC
This sequence comes from Hyla sarda, assembly GCF_029499605.1. Classification (NCBI taxonomy): domain Eukaryota; kingdom Metazoa; phylum Chordata; class Amphibia; order Anura; family Hylidae; genus Hyla; species Hyla sarda. The sequence continues at coordinate 482,907,579 of NC_079190.1, read as the reverse complement.
TTTATCTAGTCTCCTCCCTTGCACTCCCTGGCCGGATCTTGTTGCCTTGTGCCAGTGAAAGCGTTTAGTGTGTCCAAAGCCTGTGTACCTGAACTTCTGCTACCCATCCTGACTACGAACCTTGCCGCCTGCCCCCGACCTTCTGCTACGTCTGACCTTGCTTCTGCCTACTCCCTTGTACCGCGCCTATCTTCAGCAGCCAGAGAGGTGAGCCGTTGCTAGTGGATACGACCTGGTCACTACCGCCGCAGCAAGACCATCCCGCTTTGCGGCGGGCTCTGGTGAAAACCAGTAGTGGCTTAGAACCGGTCCACTAGCACGGTCCACGCCAATCCCTCTCTGGCACAGAGGATCCACTACCTGGAAGCCGAATCGTGACACAGCTGTTGCTAAACAACGACTCGTGATTGGAGTAGTAGTTGAGGAACAGCGAGACTGCTAAAGTGGAGGCTCGCTGTTGCTAAATTGCAACTCCCATCATTCCCAGAAAGCCAAAGGCTGTCTGGAAATGATAGGGGTGTAGTTTAGCAACAGCTGGAGGCTCCCTGTTTGGAAAACCTGATTTATGGGTGTTCTCCCCAGGGGAGAACACCATAAATGTACTAACCAATTTTTTGTGTTTTTTTTTCTTCTTCTACTTTCAGATCGCTGTATGCAGAGGACTACTTCGGATTCGGTGGACTACAGCGATGAGCGGCATTTTTTTATTAATAAAATGGTTAACGAGGGCTTGAGGGGGAGTTGTTTATTTTTAATCTACTTTACAGGCTTAGTAGTGGAAGCTGTCTGATAGACAGAATCCATTTCTAAACCAGGGCTTAGCGTTAGCCCCAAAAACAGCTAGCGCTAACCCCCAATTATTACCCCGTTACCCACCGCTACAGGGGTGCCGGGAAGAGCTGGTATCAACAGGCCCAGAGCGTCAAAAATGGCGCTCCTGGGCCTAGGCGGTAACAGGCTGGCATTATTTAGGCTGGGGAGTTCCAGTAACAATGGTCCTCGCCCACCCTGGTAACGTCAGGCTGTTGCTGCTTGGTTGGTATTTGGCTGATACTGAAAATAGGAGGAACCCTATGTGTTTTTATTTTTATTTTGTTTTTATGCAAAAAACGTGTGCGGTTCCCCCTATTTTCAGTATCAGACAAATACCAACCAAGCAGCAACAGCCTGACATTACCAGGGTGGGCGAGGACCATTGTTACTAGCCCTCCCCAGCCTAAATAACGCCAGCATGTTACCACCTAGGCCCAGTAGTGCCTTTTTTGACGCTCTGGGCCTGTTGGTATCGGCTCTTCCCGGCACCCCTGTGGCGGTGGGTACCAGGGTAATAATTGGGGGTTAGCGCTAGCTGTTAAGCCGAATTTCCGCCTGCAATTTCATAGCGATATTGCAGATGGAAATTCCGTAGTCTGAACCTAGCCTCACACTCAGCATTCCAATAGCTTCTGAATGGCAGTGAATGTGTCAGTGGTAGTCAGATCAGGTGCCATTCAGAAGCTTGGAAAAGCTGTGTCTGAGAATTCAAACTGTCTAATTATTCATTGCCCTGTAATAATTGCAACCAGGGTGCCTACAGCTGTTGCAAAACTACAACTCCCAGCATGCCTGGACAGCCATTTGCTGTCCTGGCATGCTGGGAGTTGTAGTTTTGCAGCATCAAAAGTGTTTCCCAACCAGGGTGGTATACTGTATTGTGTATGCACGGTATTGTGTAGGCAGAATATAGTATTGTATGGATATGGTGGTATTGTGTATGTACAATATAGTAGTGAGGAGCAGGCAGTGAGGAGTACAGGAGCGGGCAGTGAGGAGTACAGGAGCGGGCAGTGAGGAGCGGAGGAGGGGGCAGTGAGGAGCGGAGGAGCAGGCAGTGAGGAGCGGGTAGTGAGGAGCGGAGGTGCAGGCAGTGAGGAGCCGAGGAGCGGGCAGTGAGGAGCCGAGGAGCAGGCAGTGAGGAGCCGAGGAGCAGGCAGTGAGGAGCGGAGGAGGGGGCAGTGAGGAGCGGGCAGTAATGGAGCGGAGGAGCAGGAAGTGAGGAGCGGGCAGAAAGGAGTGGAGGAGAGGGCAGTGAGGAGCAGGCAGTGAGGAGTGCAGGAGCAGGCAGTGAGGAGTACAGGAGCGGGCAGTGAGGAGTACAGGAGCGGGCAGTGAGGAGCGGAGGAGCAGGCATTGAGGAGCGGCAGTGAGGAGCGCAGGAGCAGGCAGTGAGGAGGGGGCAGTGAGGAGCCTAGGAGCCCCTCAGTGTGATTGACAGTTCTTATCACCACTCAGCTCTCTAAGCAGACAGAGCAGAGCGATGACGCAAGCTGAGGCTGGGCTGTCACTCAAACTGAGAGGGCGTGATTACAGCCAGAGAAAATTGGACTAGGTGAGTATAGCTTCCGACCCAGGGGACTACTTAAAGGGGTACTCCGCCCCTAGACATCTTATCCCCTATCCAAAGGATAGGGGATAAGATGTCTGATCGTGGGGGTCCCGCTGCTGGGAACCCCCGCGATCTCTCCTGCAGCACCCCCTGTCATCTGGTGCACAGAGCGAGCTTTGCTCCATGCCTGATGACTGGCGATGCAGGGGCCGGAGGATCGTGACATCAGGAGGGGGCGGGGCAGTGATGTCACGATCCTCCTCTCTTCACCTGCCTCCTGACCGGCTGCCATCCGGCAGACCAGAGAAGTAGATTGTCAATATTATTGATCAGTAATAAAAATCAAAAAGATAGATATTAACTGTTACAGTTTAATAATGGGAATAAGTAACCTCTTACAAAATCTTTTCCCATTTTACAAACAGAAAATTGTAAAAAATAAAATAAATCAACATATTTGGTATAGCCATGTACAGAATAGTCCAAATTATTAAAATATAATGTTAATGGTTCCATACGGTGAACGGCATGAATCACATATACGCAAATGTGGTGCCGATAAAAACAACAAATCACAGATTAAGTGCCCATACAAGCATAACCATATGAATAAAACATGTCCAGGGGGGAAAGGTGAGTGCAGGTGCAGTGACCATGAAAAATATTTTTTACATTTTTTGTTAACCCCTTCAGGACCACAGGTTTTTTCATTTTTGCACTTTCGTTTTTTCCTCCTCACCTTATTAGAATTATAACACTTTAAATTTTCTACCAACAGACTCCTACAAGGGCTGTTTTTTTTGCGCCCCATACTGTACTTTGTAATGACATCAACCATTTCACAACGAAATCTACGGCAAAACTAGAAAAAAACTGTTTGTGGGGCAAAATTGAAAAAAACAAGCGCCATTTTGAATATTTTTAGAGGCTTCCGATTCTACACAGTGCACTTTTTGGTAAAAATGACACCTTATATTTATTCTGTAGATCCATACGATTAAATTGATACCCAGCTTATTAAGGTTTGATTTTGTTTTACTTCTGTTAAAAAAAATTATATCTTTTTACACTAAAATTATTACGTTTAAAATTGTCCTCTTCTGACCTCTATAACAGTTTTATTTTTCTGTATACAGGGATGTATACGAAAAAGAAATAGCCCTCATACAGTGTAAAACATACTAAGGTTGGGTTCACATAACATGCAATACAGGACCACATACGGCTGGACCACGGTTTTAGGTCCGGTGGGAAAACCAAATATGGGACAAAAATGAGCCAAACGGAGTCAGCGCTTCACTCCAGTCGGCTCACTGAGATACATTACATACGGGCCGCATACGGTAAGGATACGGGAGCGCCCGGTTTTAGCTTCCCCCCAGCCGTATGAGGTTCCGTATTGCACAAAACGTGATGTGAACCAGCCTTATAGTGTTCAAAAAGTTTGAGGTATTTTTTAGAAGCAGCACTGACTTTTTTTTTTATCGTATTGACCCGAAATATAAAACAAACATGTCAATGTTATCGTACAGTTCACTGTGTAAAAACGAAAACTATCAAAAGTTGTAAAATTGGTTTTCTTTTCAATTTCCTGCTACAAATATATATATATTGTTGATAGTACCGTACATTTTATGTTAAAATGAAAGGCTTCATTACAAAGTACAGTTGGTCGCAAAAGAAGCAACAACTCATATGGGTCTGTGGGTGGAAAAGTAAAAAGATTTATGGCTCTTAGAAGGGGAGGAGGAAAAAAATAAAGATGTAAAAATGAAAATTTCCTGTGTCCTCAAGACCCAAAAGGGCTGTAACCCTGAAGGGGTTAAAACTGTAATCTTCAAATCCTTTGTAAACCCCCAGTATATAACTGTACATAGTGTAAGTAAAGTACAGTACAGCCATTACAATGGATACACATACACGTGATGTCATCTGCTGTGACATCACACATCAAAGAGACTTTCTCCAGGGTAGAATCCAATCCCTAACACTTATTTCCTCGGTTCGGCGGGTGAACACGTTCTCCTACTAGACCTGCGCTTATTTTGCAAATTGAAGAGAATTTTGTCTATTTAGGCAAAAGGATCCTGTAGGGACGGCGACCATGAAGCTAAGAGGTAGGAATAATGAAAAATTCCATAATTTCTGTTTAAAAATGGATTTAACATGAATGTATTAGTGTAAAGTTAATATAGTACAGTTCCGAACGCTTGTGGGGGGCGTGAGGTCACGGCCACGCCCCCTCAATATAAGTCTATGGGAGGGGGCGTGCTCTCCCATAGACTTGCATTGAGGGGGTGTGGCAGGACCTCACGAGGGGCGTGGCTGTGACATTACGACCCCGTCACCCAGCGTTCTGAATGAAGGCTGGGTGCTGCACAGAGATCGCTGGGGTCCTAGCCGCGGGACCCCTGCGATCAGACATCTTATCCCCTATCCTTTACATAGGGGATAAGATGTCTAGGGGCAGAGTACCCCTTTAAGGCTCTTACAGCAATTGGGTAGAGGTTTACTCCTGTGAGATAAATGATTTGTGAATCAATGTTTTACACATAATAGTCACACATAAATTTACAAAAAGCTTCCTACAGTGTTCAATGACCATACTTTGTGTGAATATATATATATCTACATAAATACATGAATGAATATAGATTTAATATATTGTATCCTGTCACTATTTTGCAGATATCCCAGTTCTCTCGGTGCCTGTCGTGTGTCTCATACATTACGTGACGAGTTTCCTTTGGCGGTATACTAACCTATATCATTATAAGGTCACTCCACCATATTATGAGATCCATAAAATACCTGGGAAGAAGATTAAGCACCGTGGTCAGCGAGCAGATGTGGCTATTGACATGGCTTTAGGTGACAATTCAGACCCACATGAATCCAGGCACAGCGATCATGTGACAGTCACCATGGCGGATAACCAGATGGATTTACCAACAACCTCTGAAGATGCCTCGGAGCCCAAAGTGTCTTGGCTGCAGCAGACTTGGCAATATGCTAAAAGCAAACTGAAGTGGCCCAATTATGTATCCAATGTTTGGGTTGGAGCATGGGCCATGGCCAAATGGACAGTAACCGGCATGATGACCACATTCAAGATGCCATTTTACTTCCTACATACACAGCTAAGAAGTATTACAGCAAAGGCCATTGACGATCAGTGTGAACCAATTTAACTAGACGGCTGATTGGGTCACACAAGATCTACATATGGTTGGGGGTGGGGGTGGGGAGGAGCCCGAAATGCAGCCACCTCCACGTGGTGGGCTCTGGGTCACTTGATACATTAACAAGTGAGCGAGGAGCTGCATAATTCAAGGCACATTTCCCATATAGGACATACAGCTTGTAATGGAGACAGAAGATAACGGGGGAGATTTATCAAAACCTGTGCAAAGGAAAAGTTGCCCAGTTTCCCATAGCAACCAATCAGATTTCTTATTTCATTTTGCAAAGGCCTTGTTAAAATTGAAAGAAGCGAGCTGATTGGTGGCTATGGGCAACTGGGCAACTTTCCCTCTTCACAGGTTTTGATAAATCTCCCCCATTGTCCACCTAGAAACAAATTTTGCACATAAGTGGGAATCAAGCCCCCCTATTGGATGATTAAGGAACCAGAGATCTGTAGAAGGGGAGAGGTGGATTCCCAGGAATGGAGAATGACAATATATCTCTAGCATAATATCTCTGGATAAGTGGACATGGTAGAAACAGTATCATTATTACTATTATTATTATTAACCCCTTAAGGACCAGTGGCGTAGCTATAGAGGTCGCAAAGGTCGCCATTGTGACCTGGCCCCTTACCACAGGGGGCCCGCAGGGCCCCCCTGCCACTATACTATACTACGGCCGCAGGTCGGGCCCCCAGGCACAGCCCCAGGTCTTGGGCCTGAAGGGGAGGCTTATAGCAGTGGCGCTGCCAGTGCCAGGCCCGGCGCGGCGCTAGCCTCAACACCCCCCCCCCCTCGACATACACCCCCCTCCTCCCCTCACCGTATGCTGCGCAGGCACTGCAGACATGCTCCTAATGTCTGCAGCAACAGCCTAGGAGTTAGCGCAGAGGAGGGACCGGATCACCAGCAGGTCTCCTCACAGAACTTCATGGCGGCCGCAGGTGAGTGAGGAGGGGTTAATGGAAGAGCAGCGGGGGGCTTAATTTGTGGTCCGGAGGAGCGGCAGGAGTGGGAAGGTGGTCGGGGTGCTGGGACTTAATTTTGGGTCCGGTGAGGGGTGTTAATTTCGGGTCTGGAAGGCGGGGGGGTTGGGGTTGTTAATTTCGGGTCCGGAGGGGGAGGTTATTTTTGGGGTCCAGAGGCAGAGTGTGTATGTATGATGTGTGTATGTACTGTATGTATGATGTGTGTGTATGTATGATGTGTGTATGTACTGTATGTATGATGTGTGTGTATGTACTGTATGTATGGTGTATGTATGATGTGCATATATGTAATGCATGTATGGTGTATGTATGATGTGCATATATGTACTGTATGTATGGTGTATGTATGATGTGCATATATGTAATGCATGTATGGTGTATGTATGATGTACATATATGTACTGCATGTATGGTGTATGTATGATGTGCATATATGTACTGCATGTATGGTGTATGTATGATGTGCATATATGTACTGTATGTATGGTGTATGTATGATGTGGTTATATGTACTGTATGTATGGTGTATGTATGATGTGGTTATATGTACTGTATGTATGGTGTATGTATGATGTGTGTATGTACTGTATGTATGGTGTATGTATGATGTGTGTATGTACTGTATGTATGGTGTATGTATGATGTGTGTAAGTACTGTATGCATGGTGTATGTATGATGAGTGTATGTACTGTATGTATGATGTATGTGTATGTACTGTATGTATGGTGTATGTATGATGTGTGTATGTACTGTATGTATGATGTGTGTGTAAGTAATGTATGGTGTATGTGTGATGTGTGTGTATGTACTGTATGTATGGTGTATGTATGATGTGTGTATGTACTGTATGTATGGTGTATGTATGATGTGTGTATGGTGTATGAATGATGTGTGTAAGCAACATGTATGTATGATGTGTGGAGATGTGTGTAAGCTAGAAGGATGTATATATGATGTGTGGAGATGTATTATGCGGGGGGATTTGGAGGCGGCGGGTGTGTATATGATGTGCTTATGTATGATGTGTGTGTATGTATGCATTATGCATGTGGGGGGAGGCGGCATGTGTATAATTGATGTGTGTATGTACTGTATGTAGGATGTATGAATGATGTGTGTGTATGAATGATGTGTGTATGAATGATAGATGTGTGTAAGCAAGATGTATGTATGGAGATATTTGTAAGGTAGAAGGATGTATGTATGATGTGTGGAGATGTATTATGCGGGGAGATCTTGAGGCGGCAGGTGTATGCATGATATGTGTCTATGTATAATGTATGTGTGTGTATGATGTGCGTGTATATGTATGTATTATGCATATGTGTGTGGGAGGGGTGGAGGGTGGTGTGTGTAGGAGGCGCCGGGCGTGTGTTTGTATGATGTGTGTATGTTTCATAGATGTGTGTAAGCTAGATGTGTGCGTGTATGTGTGTGTATTTTTGATGTGCGTATGTATGATAGATGTGTGTAAGCTGGATGGATGTATCTATGATGTGTGGATGTATGATGGATGTGTGGATGATAGATGTATGTATGAATGATAGGTGTGTGTATGTATGATAGATGGGTGTATGCTGTGTATATGTATCATACATCTATCATACACGCAAATATCATAACCATGCACCTACCATACATACACCAGTCTATCATACATAAATACATATACTGTTCATCAATGTGGGGGGACAGGAGGTGATTGGGTATGGATCAGACTTTGGGGTCTGAAGAGTTTGGCAGGGGAGCCTAGAGCAGAATTCTGGGGCTGGGGAGGTGTCAGAGGAGCCTGGAGAGGACTTAGTGGTCTAGGGAGGGGGGAAGAGGAGCATGTAGGAGGACTTATGGGTCTGGGAGGAAAGGGGGATTGGAACAGAGGAGCCAGGAGGAGGACAGAGGGGTCTGGAGGAGGACAGGTGTGATTCAGCTAAACCGAGAAGAAACAGTGTGTAACAGTATTATTATTATGGAGGGATTATTATATTTGGAAGGTAGTGTGTGGCAGGGTTATTTTCAGAGGGTACCGCGTATAGCATGGTTATTTTTGAGGGTTTATATTCAGGAGTACAGTGTGTGGAAGTATTATATTCAGGGGTACAGTAGGTTGCAGTATTACGTTCATGGGCACTGTGTGGCAGTATTATATTCAGAGGGTATGGTGTGTGGTAGTATTATATTCAGAGAGCACAGTGTATGGTATTTTTATATTCAGGGGATACAGTATGTGGTAGTAATATATTCAGGAGGTACAGTGTATGGTAGTTTTATATTCAGGGGATACAGTATGTGGTAGTATTATATTCAGCAGGTACAGTGTATGGTAGTTTCATATTCAGGGGATACAGTATGTGGTAGTATTATATTCAGAGGGTGCAGTAGTTGGCAGTATTATATTCAGGTGGTACAGTGTGTGGCAGTACAGTGATCCCCCGACTTATGATGGCACCGACATATGATCATTTCAACATATGATGGCCTCTCAGAGCCCATCGTATGTTGAAGGCAGCCTCGACATATGATGCTGCTGTGTGTCAGGGCCATCGTACAAACAGCTATCTGACAGCGCTGACAACTTCAGCAACTGACAGATAGTTGTTTAATGTGCCCCGTGTGCCCCGTTCTGCCTCCTGTTACTCACATGCTGTCCTGCTATCTCATACAGGCTTCCACTGTGAGCTCCGTGTAAGCCCCCCCCCCAGTGCAGCCATAGCCAATAGCCTGCAGCATCTTGCTGCAGGCATCCAATGAGCTGTTCCCTTTCCTTTCCTATAGAGCTGTAGTTGGCAGGATCGTAATGGAGGACATTCTGTCCCCCCTGAAGGTATTTAAAGAACTGTAGAGTACTGTATGCGATGTCACACATCACATACAATACATATACACACAATACACCCCATACATCAATGTTTCCCTATCAGTGTGCCTCCAGCTGTTGCAAAACTATAACTCCCAGCATGCCCAGACAGTCAATGGCTGTACATGCATGCTGGGAGTTGTAGTTGTGCAACAGCTGGAGGCACCCTGGTTTGTTAAACACTCCCCATACACTCCACATACAATGGTCATCCCAGAACCAATTAGCAGTTTCCCATAGAGATATGTATTCAACATACAATGGTTCCGAGGCCCCAGAACCAATTACCATTTTTACATAGACTTATGTACTCAACATTTGATGGTTTCAACATATGATGGTTCTCCTGGAACCAATTAATATCATATGTTGAGGGACCACTGTATTATATTGAGGGGGTAAAGTACTTGGCAGTATTATATTCATGGGGTACAGTGTGGCAGGATTATATTCAGGGGATGCAGTGTGTGGCAGTATTATATTCAGGGGGTACAGTATTTAACAGAATTATAATGATTATTGTCTTCATACAGAGGATGAGGATCTACTGACAAAGTGAGAACCTATGATGTCCGAGCGTCAGACTCTGCAGAGAAGATGGAGCTGGAAGACGTCCTGACGTCTGGACCAGATGAAGAAGAAAAGAAAAGACAACCGAGAAGACGTCATTCAGCTGGAGTCACTTGTCAGTTCTGCAGTGATGATGGGTGATGTTGTACCCTAATCCGTGGCTCTCCATCTGTTGCAAAACTACAACTCGCATAATGCCTAGGTTCTCCAGATATGATGGGAGTTATAGCTTTATAACAGCCTGAGAGTAACTGGAACCAAGGTGATAGGCTGCTTATTCTTAAATGCCTGGGCCTATGTTTTGTCTGTCCGGCCTTTCCTGTCAGTCACGTATATCGTTGTGTATTCTCCTGACTGTGTCTCATCAGTGCTGTAGTCATTGATATCTTGATATCGAGTAAGGGGTCGCCCGGGATTGGGGAAGCGGGTTGTCAGGTGATAGGGGGGCCCTGGGCCAATTTTTGCACCGGGGCCCAGTGATTTCTAGCTACGCCCCTGTTAAGAACCCAGGGAGTATCCATACGCCCGTGGGAATTCTGGTCCCCGCCGTGTGCCGGGCGGGGACCGGACTGGGAAGCCTGCTGAAATCATTCAGCAGGCATCTCGTGCAACATGGCGGCATACGGGTCTATGGTGACCCGGAATATAAGGGGGATCGCGGTTGTCCAAGACACCCACGATCCCCCTGAAGGGATAGGAGTGAGGTGGCAGGGCTGCCACCCCTCCTATCCCTGCTATTGGTTGTCAAGAAGTGACGACCAATAGCAGATCGGGGGCAGGGGGGTTAACTTTCGGTTTTCCCATTCTGCCCACCCACAGTAGGCTGGGCAGAATGGGGAAACCGACAGGGACTGGCGCCGAAGTCCAAGTATCCATCGGCGGCGGCAGCAGGCGGCGATCGGCGGGGGTGATCGGCGGCAGAAAAGGACGGCGATGCGGCTCCTTGGATCCTACGGAAACCGGTGAGTTGCCTAGCAACATCTGGAGGGCTACAGTCTGAGACCACTATACAGTGGTCTCTAAACTGTCACTGTGCAGTGGTCTCTAAACTGTAGCCCTCCAAATGTTGCAAAACTGCAAATCCCAGCATTCCCAAACAGCAAACAGCTGTCTCGGCATGCTGGGAGTTGTAGTTGGGTACCTCCAGCTGTTGCATAACTACATCTCCCAGCATGCCCTTCGGCGTTCAGTACATGCTGGGAGTTGTAGTTTTGCAACAGCTGGAAGCACACTGGTTAGAAAATACTGAGTTAGGTAACAGAACCTAACTGAAGGTTTTCCAACCAGTGTGCATCCAGCTGTTGCAAAAGTACAACTCCCAGCATGCACGGTCTGTCAGTGCATGCTGGGAGTTGTAGTTTTGAAACAGCTGGAGGTTTGCCCTCCCTTGTGAATATACAGGGTACATTCACATGGGTGAGTTTACAGTGAGTTTTCTGCTTCAAGTTTGAGCTGCAGCCCAAACTCCTAGCGGGAAACTCACCATAAACCCCCGCCAGTGTGAATGTACCCTAAAAACATTACACTAACAGTGTTTCCAAAACGGAGCCTCCAGCTGTTGCAAAACAACAACTCCCAGCATTTCCGGACAGCCACCAACTGTCCAGGCATGCTGGTAGTTTAGCAACAGCTGGAGGCACCCTGTTTGGGAATCACTGATGTAGAATACCCCCATGTCCACCCCTATGCAATCCCTAATGTAGTCCTCAAATGCGCATGGCGCTCTCTCACTTCGGAGCCCTGTTGTTTTTCAAGGAAACAGTTTAAGGCCACATATGGGGTATTTCCGTACTCGGGAGGAATTGTGTTACAATTTTTTTTGGGGGTGGAGGGGGTGGGGAGTTCTCCTTTTACCCCTTATGAAAAGGAAAAGTTGGGGTCTACACCAGCCTGTTAGTGTAAAAAAATAAAAATGTTTACACTAACATGCTGGTGTTGCCCCATACTTTTTATTTTCAAAAGCGGTAAAAAGGAAAAAAAAGACCCCAAAATTTGTAACGCAATTTCTCCTGAGCACGGAAGTACCCCATATGTGGGCATAAAATTCTCTGAGGACGCACAGCAGGGCTCAGGAGTGAGAGCGCAATGTACATTTGAGGCCTAAATTGGTGATTTGCACAGGGGTGGCAAATTTTACAGCGGTTCTGACATAAACAAAAAAATAAATACCCACATGTGACCCCATTATGGATACTACACCCCTCACGGAATTTAAGAAGGGGTATAGTGAGCCTTAACACCTCACAGGTGTTTCAAGAATTTTCATTAAAGTTGGATGGGAAAATGAAAAAAAAAACTACATTTTTTTCACTAAAATGCTGGTGTTACCCCAATTTTCACAAGGGAAAATAGAAAAAAAAATCTCAAAATTTGTAACCCCATATGTGGATGTAAATTGCTCTGCGGGTGCACTACAATGCTCAGAAGAGAGGGAGCGCCATTGGGCTTTTGAAGAGAAATTTTGTCAGAAATTGAATTGTAATTTTTCATTTGCACAGCCCACCGTTCCAAGACCTGTCAAACGCCAGTGGGGTGTAAATACTCACTGCACCCCTTATTAAATTCTGTGAGGGGTATAGTTTCCAAAATGGGGTCACATGTGGGGGTCCACTGTTCTGGCACCACGGGTGGGCTTTGTAAATGCACATGGCCCCTAACCTCCACTCCAAACAAATTCTCTCTCCAAAAGCACTATGGCGCTCCTTCTCTTCTGAGCATTGTAGTGCACCAGCAGAGCACTTGACGTCCACACATGGGGTGTTTCCATATCAGAAAAAATGGGGTTACAAATTTTGGGGGTTATTTTCTCCTATTTCCCCTTGCAAAAATGTAACATTTGGGGAAAAAACAGCATTTTTGTGAAAAAAAATGTTTTCATTTACACATCAGACTTTAACAAAACGTCGTCAAACACCTGTTAGGTGTTAAGGCTCACTGTACCCCTTGTTAAGTTCCTTCAGGGATGGAGTTTCCAAAATAGTATGCCATGTGTTATTTTTCTCTGTTCTGGCACCATAGGGGCTTCCTAAATGCGACATTCCCCCCAAAAACCATTTCAGCTAAATTTACTTTCCAAAAGTCAAATGTGACTCCTTCTCTACTGAGCACTGTTGATGTTTTTTTGAATTGCGAAAATTTCGCTATTGGGAATTCGAAATTAATAGCGAAATTTCACTCGTCTGCGCATGCGCGCTGTAACATCATGCGAGGGACGTTGCTAAGCTCTGACAGCTGTGCTTACAGAACTCTCATTGGCTCACAGGCATAACTAGGGCGGAATTTCCACGAATATTCACAATGCGAATATTCTCATGCATAAACCTTTCGCCTCACAGTCTCATCCCTGGGTCTTTAATGAAATGAGACAAGATTTGCATTTATCAGTTGAAGGAGATCCCTACAATGTGCTCAGTTTTTAAAACAGTTTGAAAAAAGACGAATATTCGTAATAGCGAATTTTAATCGCAAAATTCGTAATATTTGCGAATTCGCAAATATGCGATATTCGTGAGCAACACAAGTTAACACACTTACTGAATGTCATTTTGAATACTTTGAGGGGTGCAGATTTTATAATGCGGTCATTTGTGGGGTATTTCTAATATAAAGGCCCTTCAAATCCACTTCAAAACTGAACTGGTCCCTGAAAAATTCAAACTTTGAAAATTTTGTGAAAAATTGGAAAATTGCTGCTGAACTTTGAAGCCCTCTGATATCTTCCATAACTAAAAACATGTCAACTTTATGATGCAAACATAAAGTAGACATATTGTACATG